>NW_024884830.1:0-23603 GCF_019232065.1 Centrocercus urophasianus
TCTTCTGGAACCTCTCCAGTTGACCAGGAACACTGATAGATGATGGAAAGGATCTCTTCAGGCCCCATGGACTGGTGGCAGTCCAGGTGGAAAAGTAGGTCTGTTTCTATCTGAATTGTAGGAGATTTATGCCTGCTCCCCATCTGAGTCAGGGAGTAGAGTACCCTGAGAGAACTGGTCTGACTTTTAAAGACAGATGTTAAGAAGTCATTGAGAACCTCAGCCTTTTCCTTACCTTCGGTGGTCATATTTCCAGATGCATCCAGTAAAGATTGCAGATTCCCCTTGGTATCCTCTTACTTTTAATATATTTGTAAAAGAGTTTCTTGATCTCTTTTACCTCAGTGGCCAAGTTGAGTTCAAGTTTGGCTTTTGCCTTTCTGATTTTCTCCCTGCATATCCTAACAACTTATCTCTGTCTTAAGACCATTCGCTAACATCTACTGCAGTGTGGCCATCCCTGTGAATATAAAGGAAATGTGGAGGAGGCTGCTATATGCTGTGTGTTGGGGTGCCAGTTTCACAATTTTTTTGTCAATTCAGTTTTCTGTCATAACTCTGAAGCATTCCTGTGCTGTGGTTCTTCAGCTGATCAAAGTCAGTGCCTCTTCCCTGACTGTGCTAGGTGCAGAGGGCCCTCAGCACCTGTGAAATGTGCCAGAAAATTCTGTCTTTGCCATGCTTTGGGAGAGAGAGGGTCGTTTTTGATAATTTTGATTCTTACCTGTTATAAACACAGTTTTAAACTAGAAGAGGGGAGATTATGAATTGATCCTAGGAAGAGATTCTTCTTTATGATGGCAGCGAGGCATTGGCACAGGTTGCCCAGAGGATGTTTAGCTTGGACAAGAGAAGGATTCGGGGAGACCTCATTGTGGCCTTCCAGTAGTTGAAGGGAATGTATGAACAGGAAGGGGAATGACTGTTTACAAGGTGGATAGTGATAGGACAAGGGGGAATGGTCTTAAACTAAGACAGGGGAGGTTTAGAATAGATATTAGGAGGAATTTTTTCACACAGAGGGTGGTGACACAGTGGAACAGGTTGCCCAAGGAGGCTGTGGATGCCCCATCCCTGGAGGCATTCAAAGCCAGGCTGTATGTGGCTTTGGGCAGCCTGGTCTGGTGGCTGGCGACCCTGCACACAATAGGGGGGTTGAAGCTGGATGATCATTATGGTCCTTTTCAACCCAGGCCATACTGTGATTTTGTGATTCTATGATTCTATGATGCCTTTAAATAACAGCTATGGCAAATGCCAGTTCTTTTGGCAGCTACAGGTAGAAAGAAATTGGGACTTAGTGTTGTGTAGCATTATACAGTTAGTTTTAGCCACAGTAGATGGATAAGTTCATTTTATTTCCCAGACACTGGGCAGACATCTCAATTTCCTTCTAAACTGGCATCTTTCACCGATATAAAATCTCAGCCTACCAACGAGAGGATTTCCTTAAATAATTATTCCAATATGAAGTGATCACCAAAACAAGGGGTCACCTTCATGTCAGTGTGTATGTGCACCCTAATACTGCTATGTGCCTAACCCTGATGGACTTATGGTAAGATTCAAGAGGCTCCTTTTCTGTTCACTTCCTTGTCTTTTCTGCAGTAAATTCATTTTCTGGAGCACTGGTCAGGGCATCTAAGATTGGGGCCAAAAATGTAACTGCTTTTAACCAACACACATATCTGCTGAAACTTTGCTTCTCATAGGGGACAAAAAAATCTCATGGATACTGGGAATTGCAGTGCCACACTGGTGGTTATTTTGAATTTGTTTAAAAAAATATCATTGATTTAATATGCTTTTAGATACTGAGATTCAGTGTTCCAGAATCAGGTTTGCAGTGAATTAAAGAGTAACATTTTGTGTTCTATGTGAGGGTTTGTGCAGTCCTGTTGCAGAACCACATTATTACATTAAAGGAGTGCTTTGCTCAGGGGAAAATCCCATTAAGTCAAAGATGTAAAGATCTGAATGCTTCCAAATAATTCACTCCTGACTTTAAAACCATATGCTTAGGAATAGACACATAGGAGCAAGGACACTGAACACAAAGCTAGGCTTCAGCACCTGGCAGCAGAGAGCCACAGCACAAGGCCTGGACTGCCCTGCAGCAGGTAAGTGTCCCCGGCCCAGAGCAGTGTGGCCTCCCTGGACACTTCCTAATACTCCACAGACTCCTTGTGGAAGGAATAGTATTGAGAAGCCTCTGCATAGAACAACAGGGAATCACAGAATCATGGAATACTCAAAGCCTATGTCTGAAAGCATTGTCCAAATGCTCCTTGAAGTTTGGCAGCCTGAAGCCATGTCCACTGTCCTCTGGTGAAAAACCTACTCCTGAAACCCAGATTGAACTGTGATGACAGTGCATTTGGGGCACCAAACTGCAGTGGTAGTGGGCACTGCACTGTGGAGAGATGACATGGGAACATGGGTAGTGGAGAAAGAAGCAGGAAAGCTAAATGGAGTACAGCCACTTCTAAAGTGAAGCCCAGTGTGCAGGAGGGAAGAGGTATTTTCTACAGAATAATTAATACTCTACCAGAAAAAGGAAACAATCAATAGCTGCTCAGTAAAGTGACTGCTAGTTTATACCAAGATGCTCTGGTTTCCTCCCACTTATTTACACATTTAAACACAATTACTAAAATCTTCCGTAATAGAACTGATTTAATGCTCACTAGCAGGAACTCCAGCAGCTGTGAAGACATAAGCTGGCTGGCTGCATTACATATTATGATGGCATATAATTTTTTTTTTTTTTTTGTAGTACCATTTTTCATACAGCTTAGCATCCCGTTATTCTTTGTGTTATCCGAGCAGTGATTTCCAGCCTCCTGAAGCCCTTCACCATTTTGTGTAGCAAAACACAGTTTGCTGTGTCTTCGCAAAGAATCCTTTGTTTTCAGTAGTACACACATACTTGTTGTCAGAAAAACTCTGCTTTAAAATCTCTCCTATTAGCAAAGAGTGTTTCTGTCTGCTCGCTACCCAGCTGTAACTGCAGTGCCACCAGAGCTGAGCTGCCCACCACAGCCCCTCTGCCATGTCACGTCATCGCTGGCAGAAATCCATGCTGGCTCCTCATGCCCCAGGCTCAACATTCTCACTCAGGCAGCACTGCTGGTGAGTGTTGTCTCCAGGCCAGATCTGCTTCCTCCCATTATGTGAGAGGAACGTGCAAACTGGTACACTTAATTCCCCCTTGAAGGAGAAAGCACAGAGCTGGAGCAGCTGCAAGTACATCCCAGCAAAGCTGAAGACAAAACAAAGCAGGGGAACTGCTGTCAGCAAATTGGTATGCTTTAAGCTGTATTTGTAACAGAAAGCATATGATCAGGAATGCGTCTCATCTGGGGGTATGAGCTATCTTGCACACAGATTCATTATAGGCTGCTTTCCTCTAAGCAAGAGACCCTCAGAAAAACAGATGGTGCTCCTTGCCTAGCTTCACAGACAGGCACAGTTTTAGCTTAATCTGAGATTCAATTCTTACAGTTAAATGCTAGAATCAGTTAGATCCTAAGCATCTGCTGCCCAGGTGCAATACGTGGGACACAACCCAGCTTTTTGCATGGGGACCTCTAGTGCTACCCAGGGCAAAGCCATCAGTATGGGAAGGACTAAAGTGGGAGTGGTGGAAGGGGAAATGCTTTATGTGATTCAGTCTAGATCGGCTGTGAAACAGAACAGGATGAAACGCAAACAAGTAGAGCAAGAACACACCTACATGACTGCCCGTGCAATGTTGCTGCTCTAAAAGACAGCATTCACCTCCAAAGAGATTCAACAATGCCACAACATTTCTGCCATGTTCCCCATGTGTCAGACTCTGCTAACCAAAAGAGTGTTTAAAGAGCAAAATGGTGATCTCACCAGATTTTAAGGTGCTGATAGTCAGACCTGTACAGATGTAAAAAAAACTGGTAATAAATCACTTCAAGTGATGATTTTAGTAAGTTATAATATATTTGGATTTTTTTTTTCTTTTTCCTTACTTTTATTTACTACAAAACTAATCAGTATCCACAACACCTTCCTCCAAGGAAATTAACATAGGTACACCTCAAGTTAGGAGAATTTTGAGAAAAATAAACAGTACAAAAGTTTCTGCATTTAGTTTTTTCTGATAGAATTTCACCAGATTCTACTAGAATTTATCGAAATAAATTTTGTGTGTTTCACTCCAGGAGGTTTTTACATATTGACAAATATTTGAAACTAATGCTACTGTTTCTATCAGGCTAATGAAGCCACCCTTTCATAGATACAACAGTCTCAGTTACTGGCACCAGTAGCAAGAAATAAACCATGTGAAGCCACTCTAACTTCTTAATCTAAAGCCTCACTCAATTCAGCAGGTCTTGGATTAGCAACAAGTGACCATATAGCCTCAGCTGCAGGATGAGGGCTCTTCTCTCTGCCATTTTTTAGGTTATATGTTAGGCTTTTCATTTGCTGTTGAATTTTCACAATGAAGGACAAAGCTGTGTGAGGGCCACCAATGTTCAAAGGCATGTTCTTGTTTATATTGTTTAAACAGACTGCAACAGCTGTAGGAAGCTGTCCTCAGCGAGCAAATGAAAAATAAGGCAGGAAAAGTAACTGTTTTTACAGATATTTGATGATATTTGCAAAGTATGGAACATCTCATATGCTGGATAGCTTTCACAGTACTGACTAAGAACAATACTTATACTAAATTTAGGTGTCTTGTGTAAGAGTCTCATTCAGCTTTGGGTTCTTTCCATGATGCAGCAAAAGAAATAAAAAAGCATGCAGACTTTTTTTGCTGGCCTTTGCAGAAAAACCTAGTGAAACAAAGAATAACTCTTTTATAAAAAGATGGGATCCCTTAATACATTTGTGAGTGTAACTGCATTACAAGAATATTTTACAATTACAATCGCAGTATATCAGCATGCATTTGATAGATTTCCCAACTCCTCTACATTCAGAAGGTGCTGCCTGATCTGTAATTCAGGTGACAACATTGTACCCATAGGGAGGATGTGAGGAAGCAGGCGAAGTATAGAGGAATGGGACTCCTTGGGCTCATGTCTTCAGTGAGGTAGGCTTTTAAGAAACTGCATGCACTGGACTTTTCCAGTGTAATTTTTCTTGTTAATATCTATTAACCACATTTGGCTTCTTCTGTCTTACTGTGGAATTTGAAATGCTGCTTTTTTTTTTTTTCTTTTTAGGTTTACAAACTAACTTTGAACTACTATTCAATGGAGAAACTACACATATTTGAAAAACATATTTATTGTTACAAGAATTAGATTTAAAGCAATAGTGTACAGAGTGAAGAAAAAAGGAGTAGAACAGGGCTGTAGAAGATATTTCCAGAATTTGAGAGGTACATTTCTGGTAGAAGTTAACCTTACCAAGACAGGAACAATTTTAATCTTTCTTTCAGTCCCATCCCATCACCGTATCAATGGCTGGTCATCTTCCAGAGATTATTCCATCTTCTAATTAATCTCCCCACTCTACCATCCAGCTAATTTTATGTAACTTTCTGAAGTGGTGTAGAAGTTAAAACAAAATCTTAAGTACAGAATAAAGTTTCATCAATTCCTGTCAAATTGTATTGTAAGGACTACTTAGAGCCACAATAGAGCGTGTGTTTGTGTGCATAAAGCCAGTTTGTGTCTCTGCATTTTTACCTGTTCTTGGTTACAGTGAACCTCTGGAAAACAAATACTGAAAGGTAAATGTTTCTGTCAGCTGATTGTTTTAGCAGTCACTTAATCCTTCTTTTGATGTCTTGGGTCAAGGAAATCCTACACCACCGAGGTTTAGTAGGAGATAGATTAAATGAATTTCTCTGTGATCTTTCCTGTAACGGAAAGAGCAGTGAAAGTTATTATTCCGTGAAAATAAAGCAGTATCTCTGTATTCCTTATTTTGAAATGTTATTTTTTAGGTTACTAGCAGAGCATAACTGTGGTTACAACGTTAACAAAGCTGAATTTGTATTTTAAATGCACTGTTTCCCGCTACATCTTCTGCGATAAAACTCTGAGCATTGGGAAGGGAGATTTCCTTAGAGATACCACAACAATGTTAAGAGAAGACACAGAAGAGCCAAAGAACAAGCAATTTCCCCAGTTATTAGCAGGTTACTCTGAAAATAATGCTGGAGGCGTTATCAGGGTAATGCTGTGCAATATTATACATGTCCACATACCTCTTTTCACAAGCCAATAGTTCTCTAAACAGTACTGAGGTAGCTTTTCCACCTTAAGAGTATGGTGTTTAACGTCAGGACAGCATAATGTACACTAACTTGATTTTATAGAGAAGACAATAACAACATTTTTCAAAGGCTCTTAGAAAAGGCACATCTATATTTTTCTTAATTTTAATTTTAATTTTTATTATATATATATTTTTTTGCTTTAGGGCTCGACTCCTGTTCCTGCTGAACTGAGCCAGTATGTAAAATCAGAACTGATATCAGCTCAGTAGGCACCGGAGGACGGGTCCATCCATGCTCGGGACAACAGCAGCAGCCGTAGTGGCAGCTCCAGTCGGAAACAACCATTTCCTGCAAACGATACACAGTACTAAGCTACAGCTGCAGAGAAAACATGGGAGTATACACTGAAGAAGAGCCTACAAAACAAAGCTTTACAGATAATTCCAGTTTAACATCACAAACACTAATTTCCTCTGACCTTTAGAAAAGCTCTATAACCATGTTACCGTCGGAAATACCCTATTTTTGCAGTCAGACAGAAGGAGTGCTGTTTATTTTCAACTAAAAAAGAATGTCTTTGGTCCTCTCCAACTGCCTCTGCCTCTTAGCCATTCCACACTGTATTTGGCACACCAGCACTAATTGCAAAGCTGCCCGTCAAGTAGCAAATGGTCTCCACCCTGCGCAGGCTGACACTTAAGAAACATCCTCATCTCACCTTCTCTTCAGGTGCAGAACTTAGCCACTGTGAACAAAGAGGGAAACAATCACTGTTCACCAATCAGCTAAGCTCTGCACCTCGCCAGAGAGGTCTCCGTCTCAGTACCACTAATTATCAGATGAGATTCTTCCATGATGCGTCTGCTCCTTTCCTCTTTGGACTTTTTTGTTTAATGGATGGAGAGGATGCCGCAGTGTACGTGTTATCAGATAGTTACAGTCATTTTCAGAGTAGCAGCTGTGGTCATGGCTATGTGGTAATCCCTGGCAATGTGATTTTAATCTTAACTCACAAATCATCATGCCAGGAACCCAAACAGCCACAACATTAAAAGAAGCCTGTGCAGTCACACAGACACATTCCTAGTGGCACTTTAGCTTTTATTTTATAGCTCACTATGCATTTCTAATCTGTCTAAAAAGTCAAACAGCAATTCTAGACTATTGTGCATAGCTAATATATAATATTCCTATGCTAAACAGATACTTACCACCAGAAGTTGTAGAAAAGTTTATGTCACTATTTAGAGAAATATAGAAAGATGGTGCCAAGTATTGTAGTACCGGAACAAACCGCATCTTCCTATTCCTGGCATCTACCAGATTGTAAAATGTTGTATGTAACTCCAATTACTGTGCGCCCCTGATAAATGGGAGACCATGTAAGCGAGTCCCGTAGGTCTATTTATTTAGAAGGCATCTTCTCCTTATAACTGCTACCCTTGCACTCTTCAGTCTCCACCACATTTCCCACAAAGGTTTTCAAACAGACATTTTGCTTGCCTATACAGAACATGTATAGACAGACATGTACAGAACTGTTTATAAACAAACTTGTATTCATGGCATCTGCTGTACTTCACAAAAATATATGCAACGAATTCAAGTGGAACTTACATTCAAGTAATGCCACATGTACAGGCTTGAATAGGAGGAAAAAAGTAATCAAGATTCCTACTAAGTACCAATTAGAAAAAAATGGTTTTGCTAAATTAGAAGCCTTAATTCTGAAACCAAAGTCAAGGCAATCAGTCTGTCAGGCGAGCTATATCATGAAGCAAAAATGTGAGGTATACTGGAAGAGATATTCACTAATCCTATCTGGCTTCATGTTTAATACGTGTACAAACACTGAGAAGCAATTCAAATAGACTGACAGATAGTGAATATCTTTGCAAATAATAATTTATAACCTCCTTCTACAGCAATCTTTATTTTGTGAATATTTGTTGCAATTTTGCTTCTTTACTGAATTTTCTATATTAATTTCAGAAACAAATTAGATTCTGTATGATATTAACCAGCATCTTTATGCTAAGGCTACTCTTATCTTATAACCAGTCTCCAAACACCTGACTACACTCTACATGGTTGTGAAGAACAAATTGTGCACTTCAAACCAAATCTGAATCATGTGAGAACAACTTCCATTTGGGGCTCACATTCTTTTCAAAGACCTGTACTACCTGTACAATCAGCGTGTGCTTTGTTAAACAGAAATGCTTCTCATACAGTATGCTGTAGACAGAGTTAAGAATACAGAATAGAAAACAATTGTAGGTGGAACCTGGCCTTTCCTGGCCATTCTGACTTACAACTGCCCTTCGTACATCCAGCACAAAGCTTACAGCAAAGCATTTCCATGCTCTCCAGCAAGTGCCTATACATCTAACTCACACTCCAGCAGCTGAGCTTAAAAAAAAAAAATTAATTAATAAAAAGAAGATATTTAAACAAGAGTTACTTCTTGAGCTAAGCAGCCACAAGTTCTGTGGTATGCCAAGGTTTACTATGTTTTGTGAGCTCTGCATATTCTTCCTTTTTGAGGCAGATCAACATGTTTAATTTAAAAAGAAAATTCACCTCTTCAAAATAACATCTCTGCCACCACTTCGGCTGAGGACATATCCATTTGTTCTTGTGCTGCAGCAAAGCATTTGTATGCAAGTTCTTGTTGTTTGGCATCTTCATTCACCATTAATTCACCATAGAGATACACACCCATTGCCTGAAAGAAGAACATAACATACGGTCATCCTGTTATGACTAGTTGGATGGTTTTCATTTTGTTGGCCTCCAAATACTCATTTAATTCAAAAACACCACAGAAAAGGCCTTATATTCTATAGCACAACTTTCCCCAGAATGCAGTTTTCGCTAGCTCTCTGTGGCCTAAGATTGCCTATGTGTTGTGTTGAGAGTGAAAAAAAGAATATTAATTTAAGAAATGTCATGACAAGAAAGTGTTTTCTCGCCCCATTTTTCTTGCCACTTTTGAAGTTGAAATCTGTTTTCTTTTAACCACTACCTGAAATATTTCCAAATGCCCCTTAGGAAACCAGCTTGTCCTTCCTTCAACAGGATACACATTTTCTTTCCAACTGAGACGTTTCCACATACACTAATGAAGGGCACATCAGCTGGAACACCCACTCCAGAATTCCCACCTGGCAATTCTGTAACTCAAAATCAAGAATGTGTGGCCAGGTCTGTGTTTCAGACTTTCTTATTGACATCTGAGACGTGGCTGAACCTTCTGTCAGGATTATGTCTCTTAGTGCTCATCCTGAACAAAACCAGACAGCCGAACATGTGGGAGTAAGATGTGGGCCCCTTTGATAGCAGGTAGCAAAGCACTGGCTAATTTCATGGGAAATGCATCAGGCAAAGCTTTTTTTTCCCCTCTCTCTCTTCTGAAGATAGAAGCTTTTAATCAAATTATAATTTGATTCAAGTATTAAACTGCACTTATCAAAACCGGATTACATGAAACAATAGCACATTAGCTTCTACAGTTTTACTTAATGCTTGGACAGTTGCAAGAGAGGAAAAAGAGGAATAATATTGAAAAACAGTTTGTAATACTGTTTCTCACAATTTCTAAGATTGACTGGTGAGATTAAAAATTAAGCTTTAATAGTGGAATTTATAATCTAACACTAGCTGAAATCAAAGGGAGCAGTCTCGGTCAGACATAAGTCTGCCAGATGATGTGACAGTGCCCTAACCACACTGCCCTGCATCCTGAGACCCAAAGCTCTGATTTCCAGGATCTGCAGCTGGAGATCACACTGCCTTGGAGCTGGGTTTGGGTTGTTTTTATGGTGAATGTCAAAACGATGGAATTTTGTTTCAAATAGAAATTAGCTTTTCTACCCAGTATTAATATTTTTTCCCTAAACCTTAACATTAAAATGCAACAAACATTCTGATCTTTCGTAATCCTGCAGAGAATTCAATAGCCACATTTGCATTTTTCCCAGACTTAAAAAATAAAATATTTCCAAGTTTCTCATTATCAGGAAGGATACGCAATCACTCTGATTTGAGTTGGAATGATTCCAGAATCTGGTTGTGCCATGAACTGTTTCTACTGTTGGAATAAACTCAGTGAAAGATATTGAAGATTACATGAAAAAAAATGTTGCAAAATTTCTTTCCCGGAAAACATTTGTACTTATTTATAACCATATTTGTTCCAAACATAAAGAAAATCAATATGCTTGTGTGAACTTGATGATGTTTTCCCCTTTCCGATGGTGCATATCTGCATCCTTCCATATGATTAAAATATGCTCAACAGCACAATATATATTGTTGTCATAAATGATGTTGTTATATCATTTTCCTAGCATCGCTTTTTCCTCTGGCTTGCATATAATGGAAGCAGTGGGAGAGAATATACCATATTTTACCAGCTACCGTAAGATTAGCATGCTTTTGTGGAGCTGATCACCACGTTGGTAGACTCCTTAAATTATAGAGCTTAAGGAAACGGAAAAACTGAATACTTATTCTGCATTTCAACTGTAGCAAGTAGATGCAATAAAACAAGCTTTTAATGTCACACCACTGGTTTCAAGAAGGTGTGAAAGGTGATTATTTTGAAGATGCTGATTAAATCCAACTGACCTGATCTTCTCTGAGAAATTTCTCAATATCTCCATATCCAGACACATATTTGTGTTTAACAACAAGTTCACACCACCGATGACGAACCTATGGAAAGAGAAAAAAAAAAAAAAAAAAGAGAAAAAGAAAAACAAATTAAAAAAAAAAAAACAAAAAAAATTTTATCTGTGTCGTTCTTGCATTTGGAACCCCACAAGACCAGAAAATGTACATCTAATTCTAGATTAGTGAAATAATCTGTATTTTAGCACCAACTTGAAGCATCTTCTTCTGTATACAAATCTGGATGAACTCAAAAAGCTAGGCTGTTCTACCACACAGAGGAACACCAGTTATTAACACATTGTAACGAACAGTATTAAAGTTTTCAAAGAAATCACAACTGAAATAAACTTATGTTTAAGTAGAATGAACATGCCTTTGAAAAGCACATACTTTTTGCTGTTTTTAACTTTCTGTTCTTTATCACTCCTGCAGCACAAGCATTACTTTGCATGGCTTCCTCAGCTGTATGCACTAATCAGTCTGAAGGCTTTTACTCTATTTCTGACTCAGCATTGAGCCCAAAGGAAAAAAACAAATACAAAAAACAACAAAAAAACAAAACAACAACAACAAAAAACAAAACAAAACAAAAACAAACAAACAAACAAAACAAAACCACTCTTCTGCTCCTCTTGTTTCAGCCTTTGTTCTGATAGTCAGTATTTATAATGGAAGTGCTCTTAGTATTTTTTCCCCTTTGTCCTACAGGACAAAGTCAGAGGACATCATGTCTAAATTTCAAAAACAGCTCAGGCACCTGGTTTGCACAGCGCAGAAGTCAGTTCTCAACACTGTTTTTCCTGGTTAGAACCACAATACCTGCACAGAGAGCAGAGCAAAGCTACAGGGTGAATGTGCCCACTACCTCACACAGTGCAGGTCTGCCATACCCTTCTGCCACTGTCTGATTACTTGAATTCCCATCACTTTGCAAAAGATGGAAAAATGAAGCTGTGTCCTTTCCTTAATCATTCCTTCCTCCATTGGGCTCCTGCTCCTAGCAATAAAACTCCTTTCAAAAAGTTTGAAAGGAAAACACTGAGTGAGATTTGGGACTGCACACACTTTTCTTTCTATTTTTCTCATGGTCATTACAAATCCTGGCACAGCCCCAGCCCTGCCATGCTGGACAGCTGCCAGCTGGGGCAGGAGCAGCATGTCTGTTATCCTCAGATTACATGTTTACCTCCTGCTTCCCAAAAAGCCCCTGCACTGCCATGGTGCCAAACACTGCAGGAGCACCAGCTGCTGCTGACAGGCCCACAAAAGCAATCAGCAGTACAGCTGGCCTGTGGGTGCATTCTGGGGAGCAATGCGGCAGCGCCAAGACCGTGTGCAGGAGGGCATGGCAGTGCCAAGGAGACCTGGAGTGTGGCTGGGGCAGATACGGACTACGTGGCACATAGGCTGCTGCATAACACAGCAAATGTAGTCTCTTCTTGGAGCTGAGTACTATAAAGAACCATTTTTTCTTTTATAGTCCATGCCTTTAGGCTCATAACACACACATGACAATTTTATTCTTATAAGAGGAGGATGGAAAAAATAATTTTGGTTCCTGATGTCTCATCCATTGCTCAGAGCAGAAGTAAGCTGAGCCCCTCAGCTTTGCAGTGTAACGTATGTGTCATGTGAGCAGCCCAAACCAGTGTCAGAAGGAAATTCTGAAAGAAATTATTGTGGCAGGGCTGAGCTAACCCATACCACATCCTGTGTAAGCTCTTCTTGGCTCTTCCTTTTCTCTCAGAAGCCAATATACAGTGGTGAAAATAAGAATTCATCAGTCTTCTCCAAATTCCCTCTCTGTGATTTCTCTGTTCTCTCCTGCATGGTGCAGACATGCACACCATATGTCATTCTGGCTGGCTACCTGGGACCAACTCAACCTGAGAAGTGATTCACAGCTACCCTTCCCATTGCTGCTGGTAGCATGCGCTGCCTTCAGCAGAACCACAGCAGCACCTGCCACCTCTCCAATGCTCCTGCTGCCTGGCAGCTGAAAGCACCATCTGCCAAAGCTGGAAGTGGCTCAGAACTGCTCTGCCTAGGAGAGGCCTGGTTGCACCTCTGATCCCTAATGCACCCCCCCCTTTAATTCCTTCAAATCTCCCCTGAGGTTTTAAGTCACCCCAAATCTCAACTGTGCATTTCTGAGCTTCAGCTCAGTGTCAGGAAGACACTCAGACAAGCCACTTTCTCAGGTTTGACATCTGAAAACTCACTGACATGTTTCTACAAAAATAACTGCATCAAGATCTGCGTACTGGCTATCTCTAGGCAAAACACCTGAAGGGCTGCTACTGCCAGATAGCACAGACTGCCCAGGTTAGGACCACTTCCTGTAGTCTCATATTAACTTTTAATTTCACTTCAAGAAAAATACACAGAATCAGAGAATATTATGTGCAACTCAAATACCACCTGTATTTTGACAGTGCAGTACAAAATGTTTTAAAAGCAAAATGATAATGTTCAGACATAGTAAAATCTACATAGCATTTCAAATGAAATAAATAATTACATAAAATTCACTGATAATCTAGCTCTAAGACAATCCTTTTGTTCTAACAGTCTGGGCCACCATCTTCTTGTAAATGGTGCTTGAAGCTGATGGAGTAAACTCACGTCAGGCATCAAGTATGTGACTCCACTTTCAAAAGAAAAGCCCACAGAATCACAGAATCACAGAATCACCCGGGTTGGAAGGGACCTCAAGGATCATGTAGTTCCAACCCCCCTGCCTAGCAGGGCCACCAAACATACACATTCAGATCAGGTTGCCCAGGACCCCGTCCAACCTGGCCTTGAACACGTCCAAGGACGGGGCATCCACAACCTCCCTGGGCAGCCTGTTCCAGGGCCTAACCACTCTCCTTGTAAAGAACTTCCCCCTAACATCCAACCTAAATCTTCCCTCCTTCAACTTGGATCCATTTCCCCTAGTCCTGCTGTTGTCAGCCCTTTTGAAGACTCCCCTCGTGGGTGTAGGTTCCCTTCAGGTATTGATAGGCTGCATTGAGGTCACCCCGCAGCCTTCTCTTCTCCAGGCTGAACAAGCCCAACTCCCTCAGCCTGTCCTCATAAGCCCACAGTAATGTATCTGTAGAACTATATTTTTATATTATTTATATAATTTTTATCTTCTGACCCGGCTGATAACTTTCTTTGTCTAATCTGCGTTACTCTCCTGAGCTTCACACAAATAATCAGCCATACCTAAAAACAAATACCCTCCCAGAAAGCTTTATATTATACTGTAATGATCTAGCTCGCTTATATTCTCAATCATACATACACAAGCAAAAAATAAATATTTTACTTCTGAGGTCTACAAATAAGATTTAGAAAGCAAATAATCTAAGCCATGACCTTAAGAGAGAATAGAAGAAGAGGTGAGAATTGAAAATAGAAGAGAAAACAGGAGTTGTATTCAGCTCTTGGTCTGCAGAATAGGAGACTAACTTCAGGGAAGATGAGTACATTTTACTACATGAGCTGGATCCAATTTAAAAGACACCATGAGACAACAAATCCAAATCTCAGAACAAAACCAACACACCTAGAGATCCTAAAAAACAGTGTAATGTGAAATACAGTAAGAGTTATTGTCCACCAAAGTGGAACCTTTATTAAAGGAAGCATATGTGATCTTTATAAATCATGAGTTCAGACTTGATTGAAAAAAGAATATATTTTAACAACTAGAATTGTAAATGTTAATTAAACAGTCTCAGATGCCAGATTCTAGTCTAATTTAGAAAAGAAAAACACAATAAAACTTTTTGGAAAACGATGATGTCTTTCTATAGATTAGCTTTAATTAACAAGAGGGAATGTGGTATCTCCAGAGCACCAGAATGCTGTTCTGTTCCATTTGAAATTATTTCTTTTCCATTTCTTCCTATTTACAAGTAAATTGGATCCAAACATTATTTTCAGACAATTAAGTAACAATGTCACATGCTACTGGGCAAAGTAGGCTTAATGATATATTTTTTAATCCCCTTCTATCATTTTAAGAGCAAAGATTTAAGAACAGCTAAAATAACTGCTCTTTACACACCATCCAGGTTGTATCAGTAACATTTAATACAGCCTGCATTTCACATGAGCATTCCACCCTCTAAACCATAAGATGTACATGCTTTAGTATGTAAATCTGGTTTCACAAACATTTACAAAGAAAAAGAAAGATGATCGAGGATGCTAAATGAGCTTGGAAGCAATGAAACTGCTGTGTTACAACTGTGCTGACAGAATATCAGATTGACAGTCTGAGAAGAATGTACTCAATAGCCAAAAACCTAGTGAATGCAAACAGAACGGATTCATCACTCTGACAAGGAGTCTGAAATTGGAATTTCTGTGTATGCCAAAGGTCTGTCAGGAGTCTGAGCAAAGAAGCTGTCTAACAGCTTTAATGAACTTGTGTTTTGGTCCAAAAACTCACTGAGTGTTCAGTGCATAAGTAACTTAACAGGAAGTGAATCGCAATCCTCCACCAAAACTGCAGGGCCAGCAAAACCATATCCAGATACAGTACTGCAGAAGCCAGCAGTGTTGACAGCTACTCTTGTTCCTAAGACCCTCAGAGTGTCAAGATTCAATTAACGCTGTGTTTTACACCTGTAATGCTTTTTCACAGCCTTACTTACGCTGCTTTTCACTTTCCATGCTAGAAGAACTGCTGCTAAGGGAGTGAATGGCTGGTCGGACCCCATCCACAGGGAACTGAGGCATCCCTACCATGACCTCTATTGGACATTGATTGCACATGCAGCACAATGACAATTACAATCACCCAATCACAGTGTCATTTTGCTC
This sequence comes from Centrocercus urophasianus, assembly GCF_019232065.1. Taxonomy (NCBI): domain Eukaryota; kingdom Metazoa; phylum Chordata; class Aves; order Galliformes; family Phasianidae; genus Centrocercus; species Centrocercus urophasianus. Next base: position 15,716 of record NW_024884830.1, read on the forward strand.
TATCCCCAGCACAAGTACCTTAACCCATCAGCAGTCCAATATGCAGGAGCATAATCATCTGGGAAACCCTAAGCTACCAGTGGGTGGGCTGATCAATACATTTTTGTCAGGAGACACTTGCCATTTTAAGGACAACTATGTAGTGCTTTAAATACTTAAAAGTCTTAAGTAACAAACTGGTTGTTAAAGCTACTTTAAATCTAACTTCAATAGAATACCAGACCTAAGATCTTGGTAATATTGATAACCATGAGATACTACTTTGTTTATTTTGCTCCTTCTGATGGCTACTTCCACGCAGATGAAGCAATAGCACATTATGAAGGATGTTTGTGGTTGGGGAGTAGAACTTGAAGTCCTCCCTCTCCTTCAACCCTCACCAGCTCTGATGGAGGCTGTGGGTGGAACATGCTGCAACTGATTCTGTTTATCATGAAGGAAGAGAGGGGCTGTATGATCTGTGTCTGCAAAAACAACTTCTGTGCTTTGGCCAATTGCAAAGCTTGGGACAACTAGCAGCATGTGGAGCTGCAACTGCCCCAGCATACCAGAAAGCCCCAGCTAACAAACAGGAGTAGGCTTGAACCTCCTTTCCTTCATAAATCTGATCTGTGGGCATTTCTTTCCTTTCTGTGCCTTCACCTCCTTTCCAGCTGCAGGCCACTGAATCACTCCTGTGTGATATAACCAAATTTCACTTTTACAAAGTTAGCAGAAGAACCAAGGCCTTGCTGAAGAACAACCAGACCAGGTTCTTCTTGTCTGGTTTTCCCCAGTGCAAACAGTATTCCATGCTTTTCCACAACCAGCATGGAAACTCTTTCCCACATTAACACACAGAAGCCTCAAAATCATAAAATATGCTGCTTATGATATCCAAGCAAAGTGGAGCACTTTGCTGCTGGTCTCTGTGATCAGGAAGGTTAGGATATTATTGACTGGGGAGCAGCATCCCAGGGAAAAGGTTCAGCCCTTATCAATGAAGAGTACACCAAGAGCTTGTTTAGAAAAAAACAAATGGCTGTTTTTCTCCACCTACAGTTCAGAAATAGAGCTTCCAATTAGAGAGCAGACACTTTTCTGCCTATATGGGCCACATCTGTGACCAGTGACATCTGTGTTTGTAGAAATTTTCCAAAAGAAGGCAGAAAATGAGAGATGAAGAAGCCATGTCTAATCCGTCCTAAAAGAACACACTGGCTGTGCCTCTCACTGAGTATCAAAGCTCTTGTTGTGAATCTCTGGCTACAAGAGGACAGTTCACACTGACATCCCACGTGCTCTTTTACCTGCCCCTCCTTCTCCCTTTCAGTGGAAGACTGGCACACAGCAGAAGCTGGCTGTTCCTCCTCTTCCTATGGGTCAATGAAGTGATGGTACGATTACAGTTTACAGCAAGGTTAGGTAAAGGAAGTGCAAAAATGGCATGCACTAGAACCAACGTGGTGCGGCAGCTTTAGCAGTGCCTGCTGGTAGAGTGTCCCCACTGCACCAAGTGCTTTTCCACCACATTTTCATCTAAGTTGGTGTGACCTCTGCTCCAGGGGAAACAGCTCCTATATTGCAGTGCCATGTGAGGTAAGGAACTGCTCAACACAACATGTGAAACCATTTAGATTGAAAAACAAAGGCTTTTAAAAATCAGCCTTAATTAAAACCATAAATGCACTCCTTACACTGGAACTCTTACCCTTTCCCTAGCCTTTTTGCCTGTTCAGCAGACTGGAGCACTAATACGTTTCACAGCTTGTAGTAAGATGGAGATGGAAAAAGTGATGTCATCGGCTGCCACTTGAACAACTTCACTGGAGATATGTGTTGAGCTGAGCTTTTGGGCTTTGCCATGGTGCTTCTCACTCTTGGACACAGGACTGCCTTCTGGCAGCTCTGCTCTCTTGCACCTCCCTGTACCTGCAATGCTGGGGATGTCCTGGCACCAGGATAGGGCCCAGCGCTAGAGGGGAGCAGGCCCCAGCAACTCTATCAGTAGCACTGGCCCTATGTGAGGTGGAGGGAGAAGCAGCATAGCATTCAGAGTGTCAGGGAACAGCTTGGGTTGGTGAGGTCCAGGACCTCAGAGAAGAGAGAAGGAAGAGCTGGTCCTAGCCTCAGGTCTAGCCTTGGTCTGCAAGCCTCCACCAAGCAATTATGGGGGAAAGAGCCCTGTCAGCAAGGTGAAAGAGCCTTAGGTATGTTTGCATGTCTCAGCTTGCACTTCACCTGATGATCACATGAATACAGCTGTCTCTGTCTGATGTACAACCCTGTCCAAATTCCCTTTGACACTTCTGACAATTGAAATACCTACTGACAACAGAGGCTATAATACCTTCGGTATTACAGTAATTTTGTTTTTGCAACACTGGAATTGGTTTCAACCAATATTCAATATTCAATACTGAATATAGGCAATATTCAATATTGCCCATCACACTGTCTCTTCTGGCTGCCTCCCAGCCAAGTCTTCATACAGTTTTTACCCATATCATGCTTGCAAATGTATTTCAACATGAGCTATTTATAAATACAAATAAAAGCAAGTTGGGCTTATAAAACCAAATGTTGTAGTAGGAAAAAGCACATAAACATACCCTACACATCTGAAGCAGAAATCTATCTCCAGAATTTGATGTAGGGCACACCATCCTTCTGTTACCAATTATTACTCCTTTTCAGCAAAAGAAAAGGCTGCTGCAAGCATCAGCACAACAGTAAGTTGCTCCTTGGCATGCGCCGCTTTCCTCTGCTTCTAGCTTCTCCCTGTCATAACTGGAGGCAAAAAAGTGCCTTCCTTTTATCTTAGGTTTCCCATAGTGACAGTGGCCCAAACTTGGATCATTTCCAAACAAGATGACTGTCACAGCTGGGGTCTAGAGCTGTAGGTGAAACAAGTTCCAGGCAATGAAAAACATGGCTGCCTGGTTTCTCCGCGGTGTCACTCACAGCCAGACCTTCAAACCTGTGTTCACATCCTTCTAGTTCTGCACAGTTTAAAACTTTGGTTCCAACTCTCAAAAGAATTAAACGCAAAGTTTTGACTCTAAAAACACAGAACAGGCACATCATATACATCCCTCTCCCAATCCCCAGAAAAAAAACTCTTGAGAGAAATATGTACTGATTTACAAGCTCAGAAGAAGCATACTCACTGCTGAAATCAGAGCACAGATGTTACGCCATGTTTTGAATTTTTGATTCTTTTCTCTTGATCCTCACCCCCGACAACACAACTACTCTTGCTTCTCAGGGCAACATTTGCAACACCTGGAACATAGCACTCCAGCGCACTGCAGCCCCAAAGATTTTTTAATGGCACAGATTTAAAAGAAGACAAAATTTTATCCACATATTTGTAAATCAGTGATTCAGCAGTGTGACCAGATCTGTGAAGCTAAGGTGATGACGTCAGAAACAGCTAGGGTTAGCAATTTTGAACTGCCCTGGTTCTTGTGCTCATAAACTCGGTCATACCCTACTTTTTTCCCGCCCTGTGATCTAGGATAACCTGCATTTGCTTCAGCATTTATGTATGCAGGACAAGTTGATGAGCAGTTTGGATGTAGTATGAGTTTATTTAAAATAAAGAAACATCTTCATGTTTTGTTCACAGTTGGCCATAGTAATACACCACAGAAGAAACATGTCAGCAGCTTTATAATAAAACAATCCGTTTGGGAAAACTACACTGATAGCTAGGAGCCTTTTTTGGTATTTTTGAACTAAACTCAGCTCCTATCATTGCAGTTATCATACATATACAAACAGAAAGATCTTTTAAATTTCAAGATTAGGCCAGGTAGTTTGTACTACAGAGCTAGCTCTGTACTGTCCTGCACAGAAACACTGTATAAAAATTCAGATAACACAAATGCACCCACCTCAGATTATCTCTGAAACTGACTTCAGAAGTCCAGACACCAGACACGACAATTATCCTCCTTTCCAGAATAAAGAAAAGTAGGAACTACTTTCCTCTGTGGATTCTTTGAACAAATAACAGTCATAGTATAGTAGCAGTAATAAAAATTTACCTTTCCCTCCTATCGCCAGCTCCCCCCCCTTTTCAAGTCTCACTAAGTTGGGCTGGGTTGCCAGATAACTATGAAATTAAGTTTTAAAACCAGTTAGAAAAACATCAGAGAATAAGCAAACAGCATTGGTAATAGCACCAGGCAGGGGCTTGGAAACTCCCGAGAATACCACCCAGCAGCAAATGAGATCACTTGGAAGAGGAGTGTTGCTGTTGGCTCTTGGAGGGCTGGAGATCAGGAGTGCTGACTGGTGCAAATTTATTTCAAGTGCTCCATGAATCTTGTGCTCTGATGTGCCTTTCATAGAACTAATGCTGGTTGAGGGATTTTTTGTTCTCAAGCCCTTATCATTTTCACAAAGCATCAAAACAAACCCAAATTATGGTGACTAGAAATTACCCTTTGAACAGTCTTATAAATTCATTTCAGCACATCAACTCAGTTATGACAGGCACACGAGCCAGAGACAGCCCTAGGGAACAACCATTACTGGAAGTGTTTATCTTCACCTAGTTCTAGTTGTTTTGGATTCACACTGTACTTTGAGCTTGATCATTGGAAAGCAAGTGCCATATCCTTGGAGATCCTTTTTTTGTGGGGAAGAAAAAATACAAAAAACATCACCACCACTAAAATACAGCTCCTGCAATGTATTCTTGTGAAAAACTATCTTCACCAGTGGCAACAGCTATACCATATGTCTCAAAGAGTCTGCAAACCACAGTTTACTGCAACACAAGAACAGGATGAAGATTCAAAACAATGAAGGTCACGGAGGATCTTCTGAAAAGCAGCTGCTGCTCTGGTCAATACGTTTCCCATCCAGGGAATGGAGACAGTATATTCACTCTCCTTGTTCAGTTTACTAGTCCAAATGAAAGAGATTTCCAACAACGACAATACATTCTTTTCTAGGTATTTGCTACAGGAAGTATGAAGAGAAGGACAGCATAAAATTTAATATTTCTGTGGTGATCAGTGTGAGAAGTATCAGACGTACACAGATTTTACTTTGTAAGAACTCATATTACTTCTCTCTTCTTTCTCTTCTATTTAATTATCATGGCACCTCAAAAATCTCAATTTTGATTTCGGAAACAAATTGAGGACACAGCCAGACTGTTCTGAGTAAGTTTTTTTCTAAGTTCCTAACTCCTAAGTAATTGTTAAGTAAAAATAAAACATTCCTCAAAGTAATCTTACCTATCTATAGTGCCAAAATGGTGCTCTGAATATAACATTAAAAAAGAAAAGAACTGGTGAAAATGTATTTTGCATCAGTGATACATTTTCACAGCAACTTTGTCAGTCCTACAAAACATATACTCATTTAAACAATAAGGCATCTCCTCCTGACTTGAGTTGAACCCAAGCTGTATACACAAATTAGAAAGTTTCTTTATTTTCTCTCTTGCAGAAACAATGAATAGTTGTATGCACTTATCTTTTTTCTCAAGAAAGTAGCATCCTATAAAATGGCCATCAGCTCAAGCTGTTGGTTTTTTCATCTATTGAATTGATCATTCACACACAAGTTACATGAAAGGATCACATATATACCGGAATTTCGTTGCAGCAACTACCTGAAACATACCTAAATGTTGCTCTGCAGCCTAGTAAACAAGGAACAATAAGCCTATGGAGGTACTTGTACACAGTGCTAATTCAAAAGCTGGAAATTGCTCCTGAACTCCTGCCCCAAGGACACCTGGCAAGAAATTCCTAGACGTAGATGAGCTGAAAGGAGAGCTCACTCAAAATCTTTTCTGCTGGCTATCATGGACTGACCTTTCCTGTCCAGATCCCTTTTCACATTTAGTTTCACACTACGCTCTACAGAGCACTATTCTGTAAGGGTGCCTTCCAACAATGCTCAGTAACAACCTGCAGAAGAGCTGAGCCATACAGTGTGAGAACGTGCTCAGCTTAATTCACTGACTACCAGATGGGAAGCAACAACTCAGATACTACATCACTTCAGTTGTACCTCTGTGCTTGTCAGTATTTCACTGATTAGGAAAGACCAATGAAAATAAATTATTTTGTCCTAAACGCAACTCTTCAAGAATGCTGAGCATCTTACATGCTCTGTATTAGCATGACTGGATTTCAGTCAGTGAAATAAGATGCCACCATTTCATAGCCTTGGTCTCATAGGGAGACCTCAGCCACAATGAATTAACTGTATGAGAACTGTTTTATGTCACTCACATGACTTGCAATATTATGATCTTAACCCATTTTACTCAATCTTTTTTCTCTCTCTTTTTTTCTCTTTTTCCTCTACCCTACAAAGAGACTCTACCTAACAAAGAGACTTTCCATATGCAGTGCAAGCAAGACATTTTATAAGAAAGTGATGCCTGCAGTAGAAAAGAAAGAAAAGCTAACTCAATCATGAAAATTCTGGAGAAATACACCATAAATCTTTCTACTTAATCCATAAGCCATTTTTCTATCACTTGGTTTTAAATAATTCATCGACATGTAAAACTTGCAGAAATACTGCCAGATTGTAAATAGGATTGAAAGATTGACACACATCCACCACCTTTCTTCTCCTGTGTTGATGACTTTTTTCCTTTGTTACTGTTCTGAAAGCCTCTTAAACAGCCTGTAGTCTGGTGTACATATTACAGGCCTCTGCCTGATCAAGTGAAGATAATAGAATACAAGCAATAGAAATAACCAGAGGTTTTTTTTCTGGATATTCTCCTCAGCAGCCTCCATTAAGTGTCCCCTGCTTGAATAGGGAGATTGGACCAGTTACCTCCTGAGATCTTTCTCCTCCTTAGCCATTCCGTCATTTTCTGGTTGTTAGCAGATTCACAAATTGTTTTTTTGTTGCCTTAGATATTTGTAATAAACATTTTTGTAAAGATAAACCCTCAAAAACCTACGCTTAAAGCTTGCACAGTCCTATCAAGAAAAGTGTCACCAAGCTTAGGAGAATTTAAATACTCTCCAAGTAAACTAACTCTATGCTCTGCCTGAAGTTAGATATTCATTAACTATGCACATAGTTAATGCACATAACTATCACCTGAGCAGGGAGAGGAAAAAAATAAAAGGGATCTCAGACCTGGCTTCAATTCTGTTATCCTACTGTGCTGATCGTAAACGTAGTTGCTTTATAACTATGAATATTGTTATCTTTGTTTCACTGCAGCTGACTTCCGTAATGCTCATCTTGGACACAGAGCTTGCAATACATCATGGAGATTCAGCCTGCCTATGAACAACCACAGTAAGAGAAGGCGGAACAAGAAGAAAAAAATCTAATATTTAGCCATTCTTCCATGCAATTGTCACTCACTTGTCTGACAAGGGCCTTAAGGCATTATGAGCTGATAGAAAAGTGCCTTTAAGCTTTGGAAACACTATTGCTCTCAGAAAGTTTTTTAAAGATATACTGGATATTCAATTAAAATAATTTATGCCAGTTAATTTGATCTCAAGAAAATACGCTTGCAGTTTTGTGCCTTCTCAGATTTTAACAGGAAGAGAAGGGCTAAGGAGAATCTCAGTCCTTTACTGGATGTAGTGGGGAATGTGTGTTGTGGATAAGGAAATGACTGAGGTTCTCAATGCCTTCTTTATGTCTGGCTTTTAAAGTCAGATCAGTCATCCTTGGAGTACTCTATACCTTGACCAGGAAGTCTTGGATGGGGAGTAGAATAAATCTCTTACAATTCAGGTAGAAACAGTTAAGGATCTGCTACTCCACTTGGACTGCTACAGGTCCATGGGCTTAATGGGATCCACCCGAGGATGATAAGGGAACAGACAGAGGTGTTAGCGAAGCTGCTCTCCATCATCTATCAGTGTTCCTGGTCAACTGGAGAGGTTCCAGAAGA
>NW_024884831.1:0-35684 GCF_019232065.1 Centrocercus urophasianus
GGGACCTTGTGGGTCACAGAGCTGTAGGGCAGTTAGGGTGGAAGGGATCTTATGGGTCACAGAGCTGTAGGGCAGTTAGGGTGGAAGGGACCTTGTGGGTCACAGAGCTGTAGGGCAGTTAGGGTGGAAGGGACCTTATGGGTCACAGAGCTGTAAGGCAGTTAGGGTGGAAGGGACCTTATGGGTCACAGAGCTGTAGGGCAGTTAGGGTGGAAGGGATCTTATGGGTCACAGAGCCATGGGACGATGGGTTGGAAGCAATCATACAGATCATGGAGGCGTAGGATGGTTGGGATGGAAGTGACCTTACAGATCTTAGGGCCATGGAAGGGAACCTCCAACACCCCCCCCTGCTGTGGGCTGTGTGCCCCCCAGCTCAGGCTGCCCAGCTCCCCATCCATGGGCTCCTCCAAGGATGGGGCACCCACAGCTCTGGCAGCAGCTCCATGGCCTCGCTGCCCCCAAATGTTTTCCAATTATCTAACCTAAATCTTCTCTCTATAAGCTCTTGCCTCGGTGCTGGCCTTGCCCAGACCGTGCTGGCAGCTCACACTGCAGTTTGTTCTTTTCCCCAGGACGGCTGCAGGGTTTTACCAGCAGCTCGGGTGAAATGACTTTTATTGTGGCACAGGTTGATTTCGGGGCTGGTGTTCAAGGTGAGCAGAACCGGAGTTGGAGGGGGTGACGTCTCTTCCCCTTTTTGCGATCTAACAGAGGGTGTTTTTCTACATTTCTTTTTTTTTTTCCTCCTCTTATTGCTGGCAAACGTATTTCTAATTTGCTGTCTCACCTGTAGGCCGTTATCAAGCATTGCTTGTGTGTAGTTTCTCTCCTTTGCTGAGGATGTGTGGGGATTTTTACAAAACAGGATTCATCTTTGTTGGATCTCACTCTCTGGAGACGTCACACCTTGTGGTACTCATCCTGCCTCAGTTCAGACGCCGTCTTTATTAGCAGCACCTTATTTCCTTTCATACCTTTGTTGTCGGATGGACCCCAGGTGCCTCCCAGCCTCGTTCCTCCACTGAAGGCTTTGATGCCATTTGTCATTGCTGCTCTATGGGTCGAGGGCTGAAGAGCCGCGTGATGGTGGCACATCCAGCACAACTCTGAGAAATTCAGATTGTGCCAACGAAACGATTCTGAACGCTGCTTCCAAAGCCTGCAGTTGCCTCCATTCTCCAAGTTGAAGGAGGGAAGATTTAGGTTGGATGTTAGGGGGAAGTTCTTTACAAGGAGAGTGGTTAGGCCCTGGAACGGGCTGCCCAGGGAGGTTGTGGATGCCCCGTCCTTGGACGTGTTCAAGGCCAGGTTGGACGGGGTCCTGGGCAACCTGATCTGAATGTGTGTGTTTGGTGGCCCTGCTAGGCAGGGGGGTTGGAACTACATGATCCTTGAGGTCCCTTCCAACCCGGGTGATTCTGTGATTCTGTGACCTGGGAACGCTGCAGTTCCCATCATGAAGAAGTCTTCTCAGCCCGGAGGAAGCCACACTGTTCCCGACAACACGAGCTCTAGTAAAGCAGTTCTGCAGCTGCTTTTGGCAGTTCTGCAGTAGGGCACTGATTCTCTAAATGTGTCCTGACTTTCACAGGTCATTGGCATCGTTAAAGGCCTGGCTGTTAATTAAACCGCTAACCCAACAAAATCGCCCTCCCCGCTGCTGGTTGGCCCTTCCTCGCTGCTGGTTTATTGATAGCAATTTGTGCTTTTTTTTTTTGTGCCACTGCTTTACAGAATCGACGTGCAGAGCTTGGAGGCGAGCTGCTGATGTGGGGCTGGGAGGGAGAGGTGCTGGAATGGGGCTGGGAAGCACGTGCTGATATGGGGACGATGCGGTGGGTACCAGCAGGATGGATGCTTCTGGGCTGGCAGCCTGCAAATACCTTCGTTGTGAAATATCTTGAGCAAAATAGTGGAATCATAGACTATCTCAAGTGGGAAGGGACGCACAAGCATCATCAAAACCAACCCCAGCCCCACACAGCACCGCACAAAGCCAAACCCTGCAGCTGAGAGTGGTGTCCCAGCACTCCCTGAGCTCGGGGCTGGGCCACTGCCTGGGGGGGGCTGTGCTGTGCCCACCACCCTCTGGGGCAAAAAGCCTTTCCCTGGGCCTCACCTGATGCAGCTCCATGCTGACAGATGTTCCAGTCAGCTGGAGTGAAGCCACCTGCTTCAGGCTGGCCTTAATGTCTTAATTTAGGGATGCTTGTGATGCTGTGAAATATTTGGTAACATTTTTTTTTCCCCCCTCTTTATTAACATTCATACTTCCCCTGACCTCTTCCTTTTCCTTCTTAGTGATCATAGAATCATACAATGGTTTGGATTGGAAGGGATCTCAAGGGTCATGAAGCTCCAACCTCCCTGCCACACGCAGAGCCACCAACCTCCCAGTTTCACAGCAGCCCAGGCTGCCCAGGGCCCCATCCAGCCTGGCCTCCAACACCTCCAGGGATGGACGGGGCATCACAGCCTCTCTGGGCAGCTGTTCCAGCCCCTCCCCGCTCTCACAGCACACAACTTCCCCCTGACATCCAACCTCCAGCTGCCCTCCCTCAGCTTCCAGCCGTTTCCCCTCGTCCTGCTGCCATCTCCCCTTGCCAGGAGTTGACTCCCCTCCTGTCTGCAGGCTCCCTTCAGCTCCTGCAGGCTGCAGTGGGGTCACCCTGCAGCCTTCTCTTCTCCATGGTGAATGATGCTCATCAGTGATGCTGACGACAGCTCTGCACGTTCTCCTTAGGATTTGGGAGGCTTGGTCAGTTATGTCCCTGCTTTAGGTTGCATTAGAGCAGCGTGGATGTCTGGATGAGATTTTTCAGTCAGATTTTCTCTTGCTCTCTCGGACACGACGAAGTTGTAGCAGTTGGACCGTTTTGGAGCGCTGTGCATCCCCAGACTGCAGCTGTGGGTGATGCTCAGTGCTTCTCTCTTTCTTCGCTGGGTTGGTTTAGAGTTTCTCTCACCTCCTGTGCCGCTGTGACCGAAGTAATTGCCTGCTGCCTCAGGGTCTTTTCCTGTGGAGAGCGTGATATAAATTTCCTTATGGACCCAAAGGAATCCGAGGTGTTTAAATGCAGCAGCCTGCAAAACCCGCAGTTGCTGATGGAAGAGAAATGCTAATTTTTGAACTGGGGAAGGTCCGGAAGTAAAGCAGTCAATATAAGCCCTCCTAATACTATTTAACTTGCTATTAACTTCAGCTGATTTGACAGCTCAGTGCGGCAGAATTTTTATTGAAAACACGGCAGTATTGTAGAAGTCGTCATGTGCAAACCTCGAGGCTGCGGTTGCCTGGGAACTGCCAAGCGTTGGGCTGCTGCTGGGTGGCTGCCAAGGCTCAGATACTGCCGGAATCGATCAACGGAGGAGTGGTTCACAAATTTATCAACGTTGTCATTACTCTTTTTTAATTAAAAGCCGCCGAGCAGAGGAGCGTTGATTCCTCCAGCGCCGGCTCTGCTTGTGACTGCGTGTCCCTGCTCAACAGGGCGCCGGGACACGGCTTCAAGGAGGGGAACGGAGGGGGCAGCCCTCTGCTCAGCCTGAGGGGGGGGTGGGAGGGTCCTCGGGACCCCCAGCGTGGCATCCCTGCTCCTGACACCTCCACCTGCACTCCGGGCAGCGCCGGGAGAAGGGTTGGTAGCGGAGACGAGGAAACAAAGTGGAGGAACCGCGTGAAGCGTTGGGGAGGTTTCACGAGAGAATGGATCAGCGGGTGAGTGCTGGAGGAGATTGATTTACAAGAGCAAAGCAGTGGGTAATTATTGAAGGAATTTTGGGTAGGTGAGTAGGTAGCACTAACGTGTGTTTTCTTTTCACTCAAAACAGTCATTAAAGCAGGGAAAAGCGATTAGCGAGAAGGAGGTGTTGACGCTAAAGCTTTCGCTAAGGATGTCTTCAGTGTGAAAGTTAACGACCAACACGCTGATATGTGGTTTAGTAGCTATGCTGTTATTCAAAACCAGGAAAATTAAACAGTTAGGAAACAATTTCTGGTAAGACTGAACCACTGCACTTCCAGGAGTTCACGTCTCCCTCATCTGTTTCCATTCCATGATAAAAGAGAACGGATGTCAGAGAGGTAGCTGAGAGGATTTATCAAGACTTCAGAGGAGCTGGATGGAAGCACCTTTGGAATGTCTTTACAAGTTGCCTGGGGACACAAGAAGAGCTGCAGTGCCCTGAATGCAAAGAGATTGGCTCAGGAAAAGCATGACTCAGTGATGAATTCCTGTCTTCAGGGGAGTTTGGCAGGAAGGAAAGTACCTCAAAGTTTGTCACTTTCCTCAGAATGTTGGTGGTTTGAAGAGGACACGTGCTGGAGGGCTGAAGCAAAGGGTGGGCACATAGGAATGTCCACCCAGAGATGCTGCCCCAGCCTAAGGCAGCAGTTGGCCCAAGGTCTGGGTGTACGTAGTAAAACCCCTCTCGGTCTCCTTCAGGAAATCATTTTGAGTGCTCTTCGTGCTCGCATCAAGGATAAGGAAAAGGAGCTGTGGTGAGGCTGACCAATGTCCAGATCCCTTTGGTTGGAGGGCAGGTGGTGGAGTAGATCCTGATGGAAGCCTCATCCAGGCACATGAAGGTCAGGAGGTGACTGGGAACAGCTAGCATGGATTTGCCGAGGGTAAATCACGGCCAACCAACCCAACTACTTTATCACTGGGGTGGATGATGCTTGAAGAGGAGAGCACAGGTTTTCAGTGTGTTCTCCTCAGAGTGTTCTCTTGTAACATCCTTAATGCAAAATAGGACTGAGATGGTTTGGATGGTTGGAGGACGAGGTTGGTGGACAGCTGGCTGGACCACCAGCTTAAAGGGTGGCCAATGGCCATACAAAGCCCATCTGGTGGCTGCTTAGGAGCTCGTTCCTCAGGAATGGATATGAAAGCTTACAGCATGTGGTATCTTCTTACCAGAGCAGCTCCAGCCAGTCTAGGAGCAGTCAGCAGGCTGAGGGCCAGGCTGCTCCTCAGAGGGGTCTTCACCAGCTGCAGGAATGGCCTTAAGGGCTGGCAGAGGCAAATCCTGCCCGTGGGCTGCAGCAGTGCTATGGAATGTAATGGGGTAGGGCAGGATGGGTGACTAGAAAGCAGGTTCCTTGGCAGGAAAGGCTGAGGGACCCAAGGAGCCCCGTGACCCAGCACTGGCAGTGCCTTTGGCAATGAAGGCTAAGCACACCGTGGTGGCAGTGGCTGGTGGTAGTCAGCATGCAATGGTGGGGATGGCTTTCACCACTCAGAACTGGTGAGATCCATACAGACAGTGGGGTCACCAGCCCAGGGCAGGCATTACCGTAGCCCAGAAGGTTCCACAGAGTCCCTGGGATGTTTGAAACTGAGGTTCGGGAGGCAGGAGGAAAGGCTGAGAGTAAGGTTTGCTCAGACCAGGAAGGAGAAGACAGAAGGAAGACCGTACTGCCATCTGCAAGTGCCTAACAAAGTGGGGAGAGGTGATGGAGGTGGGCTCCTCTGGGATTGACATGATGGAACAAGAGGACAAAGCTATGGCCAGAGACGTCCTCCTCTGTGGCCTTCCTTCATCGCAGGGAAGTGGTCTGGAGCCTCGAGAATTCAAGAGGTCTCTGTCCTTGGAGGTGCTTTGCCAATGCTGTGCAGCCTTTAGCTGGTCCCCCCTGCTCAGAGCAGGACCAGCTTTCCCCACAGCCCTCCACTGGTGTCGGTCTGTGACTCCCTGCTATGGGCCTCCCATTGTGTGAACCCATGCAGGGTCGTAAAGAAATACCCATTCTGGGTTTAGAATGGCCAGTGACAATGGCAGAAAAACTCTGTCAGCTTGTACTATTATCCTCCTGAGCTTTGTTTTAAAAGACTTTGCTGTTGGGGAGTAGAAGTTCGTGCAAGTTGACAGAACTGCTGCAGTCGTAACTAATAAGGTGGACGTGCAAACGTCTTGGAGTCTTAAGTATGAAGAAACTGGATCCACCCACAAAATCAGCCTAGTTGCAGATACCTGGAGGCAGAACTGTGGTAGGTTAATGTGAAACGAGGGAAGTTGTAACTTGGAAGAAAAGAGTGGTATTCAGCTGTAAACTAAGAGATAGTGCTGCAATTAGAGTCAGATCTGGGTAGGGTGCCCTGACTGGGGTAAGCCAAACAACCCGTGATGCACGCAGGGCTGATTTGTGGTTATGACTACACGAGTGGTGGTACCTGAGAGACCAATTTGGAGTCGATTGCCAGAACCCCGCGGCATGCCATTGAGCAGATCAGCATGAGTGTGTCTAATGAAGATGTCGTATCTGTCTCCTTGTCTTGCAGTGTTTGCATCAATTCCCAAGGAAATAATACCTGCTTCTGTTTTCCATGCCACTTTTGGTTTTGTTGCATTCCATCTCAGTGTTCTTTTTTCCCACGCTGGGGGTTCTTGTCAATTTAGCTGAGCTTCACATGGATGCTGCTCCAGGCCTTTGGTCTTCTTGCCCTCCCTTATCCATACTTTTCCCATTCTGGCACAGCTAGGGCTGCACACACCTTGAGGACATGGGCGTACCAGGGTGCAGTGGTGCTTTCTGCTTCTTTGGCAGTGCTCCCTGCCTTTTTTGAAGTCCTTTTTCCTCATGCTCCTGCTTCAACAAATGTTCTTTTAGAGTTGTTAGAGGCTGCATCCCTACCTCACCACTCTTTTTTTTTGAATGCTAACGTGGAGTGAGCTAGAGCTGTGCTCTTCAAAATAAAGAATGTTCTAATTCATTCAAATGCAGAGTTCTACAGGTAGCTAACTCCAGATCTAGAAAACAAGATGTGAATTGGGAAGAACATGGGGTTTGGCTGTCAGAGTGAGGTGGAGTGTCAAAGCAAACTGAACCCAACGGGCCACGTGCTTTAAAGGAAACTGCTGATGCAACGCGTGGAGATAGAAGCAAGCGGACAGGGAGTCAAGGACAGTATTTTGTAGCTGTAAGTGACAGCTGGGAGACAGATGCTGGAATATTGCCTCTGGCTCTGAATTCCGCTCTTTAAAAAGTATATTTAAAATAAAAGAGGCTGCTGAAAAGAGCAACAAAAAGGATTTGAGATCTGGAGAAAATGCATTACACTTTGTGAAGGTCAATCTCTTCGGCGCACCCTAAACAAGACTGAGAGGTGACTGTTGAACGGAGGCTGGAGCGCAGCAAGGAGCTGAGTGCTAAACTGCTGCTCAGTATCACAGAGAAAGATGTAAAGAGAAGGAATGATTGAATGTTTAAACAGAGGG
Organism: Centrocercus urophasianus; assembly: GCF_019232065.1. Lineage (NCBI taxonomy): Eukaryota > Metazoa > Chordata > Aves > Galliformes > Phasianidae > Centrocercus > Centrocercus urophasianus. The sequence continues at coordinate 7,225 of NW_024884831.1, forward strand.
AATCAAGTGAGAATTAAGACATACCTCTTATCGAAGATGAATATTTGGCTTGTGAACTTATCCAAGGAGGGAGCATGTTTTCTGCTGTGTGTGTGTTTGGGTTTTTTTCTTTTTTTCTTTTCTAAGACCCAAATGGGATGGATTTCAGCTCACTATGGGAGTTAATGGTTGACTCTTGCAGCATAGCGGTGCATTGCTCAGGCTGGACAATCTGACAGGCCTTCGTGGCTTTACATTTGCTGAATCAGAGAACATCTTGCCCATGTGCTCCTAAGGCAACTGCAGTGTGCTGTTTTCATTGGTTTCACCAATTTTCCAGCCAAACTTGATTTCTTTCACTCTTTTATGCTGATAAGTTCTTTACCTCTTCTGAATGTGTCTATTAGACACACTTGGGGATGGGGTTAGCAGGCAGTTGGTGGGCACAGTGGGGATGGGTTGGGGTTGGACCTGGTTGTGACCCTTAGAAGTCTTTTCCATCATCAGTGATTTTATGATAAGGGCTTTTCTACAAAACTACAGTTTCTCTGTGTTGATGCTGAGTGAACAGAAGATCCTGTGCACCCTTCTGAAGAAGCAGCTTAAATTTCCATGGCATTTGCCAGCCTTAAGTCAAGCTAAAGTTTCTCAGATCCTCCTTTTCCTACTGCTTACACATTCGACGGTGGTTGCTGACTGTTTCCTTTCTGGAGTGGTTGTGATGGTACAATGACATGCTGGAGTCAGTTCTGAGTCTCTGAAGGAAACCACCATCTCTTAAATCCATCTCGAGCTCTTTGTTTGGGCCTGTGATTGAATCAAGCTGATCCCAAACTTTTTGCATTTCCTTTGCCCCGTGTTTTCTAAACAAAGAGTTCAGCAGTTGGTTGAAGTGGTATGGCAGTGGTGCTCTTCAGCAGCCCTTCCCTTGCAGGTGGCTGACAGGAAAGCTGTTGCAGCTCTGTTTTGCCAGAGCCACTCACTTGGAGTTAATCAGGTGCTGAATCTCTTCAAACATTCATTTCAAGGTGCATTTGTATCGGAGGCAGCTGCTAGACTCAAAGCAATGATGGAGGGTCTTTAGGATGGGGGTGGCTGTCACTGATAATACACTGTAATACAACTCTTGGACTCTCGTGTCTTTTAAAAAGCATTAATGGATGGTTTCCTGGCTCAGGCAAGGGATACAGGAGGATGACGCAGCAGTCAACAACGCCCTCTCAGACTGTCTTACAAGCAGCAACTGTTTTGCTGGAAAACCTAGCAAGCCCAAATCCTTTATCTACAGCACGCAACTCTGCAAGAAGGGCTTGTGCATGGCTGCTTTCCTGCTGGGAGCCAAGAGCCTCCCTCCTGCTCATTATCTTGTTTCCTCTTGGTGGGGGCAGCTTCTCCCAGCGTGGTGTTCCAGCACATCAGATGGCAAGGCCAGAGCTTTCCTCAGGAGGTGATCTAAGCCACAAAATTCTCATTGTTTTGCCAGTATACACAGCTTGTTCTGTAAGCTGGTCCCAGTCTGCCCACCGCCAGCACCCGGTGCACAGGAAACTTGTTCTAGCTTCTCCTGGTGGTTGTTGCTCACCAAGGAGCAAGACTCCTTCCCTGTGTTTCTGCAGGAGAACAGCTGCCAGGAGGACTCTGCAGGGAATTTGTAATCTGCCCCAGGTCATGGGAAGACACCACAGGTGAAACTGCTGCTGAAGGAAAAAGTTTTTGTCTTGGTTTCATCTGGAACAAAGTTTTTTGTTGGTTTTTTTTTTTTTTTTTTTTAAATTTCACAGTGTCTGGTATGATGCTATGTTTTAGCTCTGGGAGCAAAACAGTATTGCTAATACACCGATGTTTTGGTGTCGCTGAGCAGCGCTGCACAGAGCCACAGACATTTCAGCTCCTTGTGCTGCACTGCAGTGAGGGACTGGAGGGCAACAAGGAGCTGTGTGGAACGGAACCAGCGCTGCTGACTGGGAACAGGAATGTCCGATGCAGCACGGCGTCATGTGAGAAAAGTACAAAACTGCGGGGAGTTGGCTGGGGGGGGCACTGCTCGTGGACAGGCTGGGTGCTGGTTGGCAGATGGGGAGCAGCTGTGTCCTGCAGTGCTTGTTCTGTGAATACATATCATCATTGCTGTTATTTTCCTTTTCTATTTTCTGTCTCAGTAAATACGTTTTATCTCAACCCATGAGTTCTACTTTGGGTTTCTCCCCTCCCCTGGCTTCTCTCCCCCCCCACCCTGATGGAAGGAGGCAGGGAGTAAATGACCACATGTGTGGGTGCTGCACTGCTGCCAGGTGAATCCATGTCCGGCTTTGACCAGAACAGAGAAAATAAGTGTACAACTGGGAATACCAAGCACAGTCTGTTAAAGGGAGGCAAGGAGCTCCCCTGGGCTTGTTCTGCATCATTCCCATGGTGTGGCTCAGGCCCTGCTCCCAGCCTAGGTCTTGTTCCCAGCCTAGGTCTTGTTCCCAGCCCAGGTCTTGCTCCCGGCCTAGGCCTATCTCTCAGCCTAGGCCTCTTTCCTAGCCTAGGCCTCATTCCCAGCCTAAATCCCACTCCTGGCCTTGGCCTCGCTCCTGGCCTAGGCCTCGCTCCCGGCCTAGGCTCTACTCTCGGCCTAGGCCCCACTGCTGGCCTAGGCCCCTCTCCTATCTTAGACCCCACACCAGGCCCTGCTCCCAGCCTAGGCCCTGCTTCTGGTACAGGCCCAACTCCCAGCCCAGGCCCTGCACGAGGCCCCACTCCTGATCTCCTGGGAAGGAGAGGGTGAGGAGCTGCCCTGGGCTCCTACTGAGCCGTTCCCCTGCCATGGCCCAGGCCTCGCCCCCAGCCCTGGCCCCAAACCAGGCCCTGCTTCTGGTCCAGGCCCCACCCTCGGCCCAGGCTCTGCACCGGGCATTGCGGGCCGCTCTCTGCTCCTGTCACCTTTGTCAGCTTTACCTTTCCTGTTTCTGTTTTTTCCTGATAGGGTGGACGGGCCGGCGCGTGATGCAGAGGATCTGGGTGTGCTGCCAATTTCGGTGTGACAGCCTCCATTGCTCTCACACCCCATTGTGGGCACGCGTGGCCCCACTGAGGAACCCCATGTTGGAAACCTGAAGCATTCCCTCACCTTTGTGTACTGTTTTCCCGCTCGGTTGCAGGGCTGAAGGGATGCCGCCCTGCTTTGGGCAGTCTGGCTTATGGCAGCAAGCAGCCATGCCGAAAACACTCGGGAGATAAGAGAGCCCCCCCCTGGGACGAGTCGCATCACGGCTCCCCCTGTGTTCCATCAGCTCCCTGCTCCCTCTGCATCCCCGAGGTTTTACGGCTTTGTCACCGTTGTCATTTTGCATGCAGTTGTCGGGGTTGTGCTCTGCTCCGATCTCAAAATGGCAACTCCCATTTTCTAAAGGAGCTCTTTCACTTTCTATAGATTCCTCTGCTCTGTTGTTTTCGGCCGCTCCGTCTTTCTCTGGGGGCCTCTTTGGGGCCGTTTTTCCATTTTTGCTATACGTTTGCTCAGAGCTTCTGATGTGATATTATGAAATATGTTACCTGCTGCCTGCAAGCACATCACCTTTTCAGCTGCTACTTTTAATTTCCTTTCAATTCTCTCTCATTTTTGTGCACTTTGATGAAAAAATTTTGTCTTCTTTGCTGTTAAGGGGCTGTTCTTTATTGTCGTTATTGCGGGGTGGCTCCTGAATAGATCTTGTCTGTCATCCTGTGCACTGCAGAGGATTGAAGCGGGAGCAATGAGCTCTTTCTTCCTTCAGGAAGGGGTCATCCATGCTGTCTAAAAGTTGAGGAACTGCATTGTTTTCTTTCAGGACTTGTTCCAAAGGCTTTGATTGTTATGATCAGCACTTATAATTGTACAGCAAACTAAAGTGAGTGGTTCATGCTGCAGCTGCCTGCAGCCTGTGTCCTCAGCACAGGGTGGACTTTGTGGTGCCCTGTGCACTCATCCTGATCCCTCCTGCTCAGCATCCTGCAGGAGAGCAGCATGGGGCTGCCGAGCTGCCCTCATGTCCAAGCTTGGTGTTCCCGTCCTGATGGGGCTGGGTTGGTGCCTGGCTGAATGCCTGCGTTTGGGCAACTGAACCCTTCCTGTTCCTCCAAGGTCAGCCAGGTTCTGCTGTGGAAGCTGCCAGGGTTGTCCCCACTGCGATGGTGAGAACTGGTGTGTCCCCATGCTACAGGTTAGAGGAACCCTTGCTGCAGTGTCTGCCCGAGCAAAGTGAGCACAGAGCAGCTGGATCTGCTGTGGATCCATGCAGGCTTCAGAGCTGAAGCTGCATAGAGAGATCTCTGCAGCTTGCCAGCAGAGACTGGTGGGATTAGTGTCGTCTGTTGGATTGCTCCTGGAATGGCTGTGCTGCATCATGGAGTGCAAAAAGTGTGTTTAGTTGCAGGAATTCTGGTGGGTTGGTGGTATTTCGAGAAACAGAGCTTTAAGATACACTGAAGTAGTAGGATTATGGCCACAAAGGACGGCAGTGTTTTGACCTAACACCAAAGCAGGCATTTCCTTTTTTCCAATTTCTGACACTGGTTAACAAAACGTGTTGCAGGATGGAAGCTGTTTTCTCTCCTACGTATGGAATGTTAATACTCTCTGGAATATGTCTGTGCAGTAAAAGTTCAGGATAAGATTCAGTGATCTTTGTTCCAGGATGTTCCTTCAACCACTGCTTGTTCTTGTCCACGTGTGCATGTCTGTAGTTTATTTTTTTTTCCATTAGTCATACAGTTTCATAGTGAAAGGCATCATCGGACAGTGAAGAAGAGTCCTGGAGGTGAAGTAGGAAGTTGTAGATGGTGGTTTTTTATTTAGAGTTCCCAAAAGAGTGATGTGTATTCTACTTCTCTTTGGCATCTCTAGGGTTTTGGGCTCCTGATGTCTAACACCAGCAAGCAGTTGCCTGCTCATTAGCACCTGCTGTAGGACAAGCAGTAGTTGATAAGCACACCAACTTGCTCACATGGTCAGCGATGAAATAGATAATGCTGACCTCTGCTTGCAGTACAAATGCGTGCTGCCAAGGGAGAGTTATCCTTGCCTGAGAAAAATGAGCCGTAACCTCAGCTCAGCGTTGCCTGTACTGCACAGTGAGTTTTCTGAGCACTGTGCAGCGCAGCACCGGCTCTCTGCTGCCTCCCACCCTGTGCCTCAGCAAGACCATTTGCTTTTCTCTAGGAAAAGCTGTTTAATTCACAAAAGCATAGCAATGCTGCTGAGGCCTAAGCAAGCCCCAGGGCTCTGGAGCTGGAGATCATAGAATTGTGGAATAAGTAAGGTTGGAAAAGACCTCTAAGGTCACCAAATCCAACCCCAACCCATCCCCACCGTTCTCACTGGCCATGTCCCCAAGTGGTTTAGTGGGCACGGTGGTAATGAGTTATGGTGAGACAAGGCTGATGGAAGGAGTGAGGAGTGAGGATGTGCAGTTACCTCTGATGCCTGGGGTGAGTGCCAGTCCATGGGCTGGGGTGTGTGGTGTGGAGCTCCGACACCGCAGGTCTGTCAGAGCCCATTGGAAGAGCTTCTGTGTGCACGGAGGGGTGATGATTGGGCTGTGTTTCTGCTTGGGAAGCCAAGCAGGTGTCTGTGGTCAGGCATCAACTCTTCAAAACCTCCATGAACAAAACCACAATGATGTAACCGTGTGAATCTGCTGGACCTGCCCCTTGGGCACTGTGTGTGCCTCCTGTCTCCTGTTTTGGGAGTGATCATAGAATCATGAAGATTGGAAAAGACCTCTGAGATCACCAAGTCCAAGAGCAAAGAAGGAGGAAAACCAAAGTAATCATAACAAGAAGTCAAGGGTCAAAATGCAGGCAGTAGGACCTGGGAGGGAAGCTGAGAACGCTGCTGGGGACCTGCTGTTGTGAGCTGACCTCCGGTGCGCCAGCGTGTCCTCTGATTTTAAACACTTGATCCCCTGCCTCTTCCTCCCCTCCTTTTACCAGCTGACACTGCAAAGGTGGTGGCGTTCCCCTCTCGTCCTCCTGCTCTCTCCGCATCCCTGCAATACGCAGCAGCTCTCATTGCCCTTCTGTCTCTCCACAGAAGTGTCTGCGGTTGAATCCGGACGTTCCCGTGTGGGCCTCCAAGCAGCGCATTCTGTGCACCCTCAACCACAGCCTGAAGGATGTGCTCAACTACGGGCTCTTCCAGCCAGCCTTCAATGGCAGAGCAGGGAAGTTCCTGGACGAGGAGCGCCTGCTGCGGGAGTACCCCCTGAATCCCGACACTCCCGTCCCCTACCTGGAGGTAGCTGTCTTTTTTAATATATACATTCACAAACACATATGTGTGTGTGTACCCATACCTCTAGGTACGTACACACGCCTATGTACGTGCACAATTGCATAGGAATCATCCCACCCCTTCCTCTACAGTCTCTAAAAGCAGCACAGAAATGAAGCCCCCTCCTCCCCCGCCCCTATTTCCCCCCGTTTCCCATCAGGACGAGGTGCAGAGATTTCTGTGGGTGTGTGTTTACTCGCAGAGAATCCATCGAGGGAAAGCTCAGGCAAACGCCTCTGAGCTCCAGTTTTAGCTGCTCATGGCTCTGCGGAGCTCTGTGACGCTGGCCGTGGCCCTGAGGGTCTGATTCTGCCTCCCGAGCCAGCTGGTCACACATCTCCTTCTTCTTATACTGGCAGGTAATTGCCGTGGGGAATTGGAATTAGGCAGGGAAAGCTGTAGGTACAGAGGGAAAAGCACAGGAAGGTCCTTGGAAATGAGGCTGAAGGGGTTGAGTTTGATGTTTTTCACTTTAATTTTACATTTACTTTCATAGAATGATAGTATCCTAGAATGGCCTGGGATGCAAAATGCCCACAGTGCTCATCTGGTTCCAAGCCCCTGCTGTGTGCAGGGTCACCAACCAGCAGCCCAGGCTGCCCAGAGCCACATCCAGCCTGGCCTCCAATGCCTGCAGGAATGGGGCATCCACAGCCTCCTTGGGCAACCTGTGCCACTGCCTCACCGCCCTCTGAGTGCACGTTTTTTCTTTAAATTTAATTCACAATTAGTGTGAATTGTGGAAGGGAGCACTGTGCTTTGACAGCAGTGACCATTCCTATACAGACCCCATTCACGTAATGAGCACGGATGATAAATGCTAGGTTTCATTCTATATTATATTCCTTTCCAGAACATTAACTGGGACAGAAATGAATGGAATTCCTCTGTACTGACATTCAGAACAGATTTTGGTCTGGGGCTGGGAGGGCTGTGTGTATCACAGGGTGAGCAGGAGCAGTTCTTGGGCTCCACTGACTCCCCACCGGCTGTATGGAGCTTTGATTACCTGCAGGCAGACCTCTGGTTCAGGGATCCTGTGCTATAATTTGCCCTCAGAGCCTACTTAGGAAGCATTACACACTTAAGCTGTATGAACTCTTACAAATGCAAGCGTGAATGCTGTTATTATAACTAATCCCAGCTAATGTGGAAAGAAAATGCTGCACAGTTTCTTAGTAAACTAATGTCAAATATAGACTAAAACATTTGCAATACCATGAGGAATGCTTGCAAATAAACCTACGAGGCAGTCAGTTCCCTAATGTTCCTCCCTTAGGCTTTAGTCCTTTGTTTTGTATGATTCAGCATAATGTCCACGCTTAATATCTCAGTGCACACATCTAAAAGCAGACCTGACGTGGACATTTGTCGTGGGTCATTTCAATTCTTCCTAACCTGATAAGAATGGCAGCTGAGCACATGAAAATCACGTGTTGGAAAACCAAAAGTCTGGAATCCATTTACAGGGCACCGATCCCACGCTGCTCCCAGTGAGGTTTCCTGAGCCCATAAGAGAAATGAGCCCTTAGGGCTGAGTGTGGAGGTGACCAGATTGATGTGGGTTTGTACAGAGTGACAAAACGTTACGGAGGGACTTCAGGCAGTGCTTCCTGCCAGGTGATGCTCGGGGTGCAGGGCTGACTGCTAATGCTGTGCAGAGGCTCAGAGCAGCTGATGGTGCCACGCAGCTCCGCTCTCCTCTGATGCAGTTTTGCCTTGCCCCTGGGTGGCACTGCGTGCTGTCACATCAGAGTGACACAGCCTGCCTTCCCCATCCGACCGGCTGTGCAGCTGGGATTGGAGCTGGTTGCACCCCAACGTGGTGTGGGGGTGAAGAATCAGAGAATCATAGAATCACCAAGCTTGGAAAAGACCTAAAAGATCATCCAGTCCAAGCGTTCACCTATTCCCAATAGCTCCCACTGAACCATGTCCCTCAACACAACATCCAGCCTGGGTTTGCCAGGAACCCTGGCAGCGCCTGCAAGGGTCCAACAGCTGTATGTTGGTGAGCTGGGCAGCTTTTAGCTGGGAATGATTGAAAAAAGTGTTGTGAGGACACATCTGCCCAGGATTTCTTGTTTATAACAAGTTCTGGAACCCAAGGGCAGCTGCAGCAGGCTGAGAATGAGGTGATGTATTGCCAGCATTCAAAAGTAACTCCAGCCCAAAGATAACTTGGTGTCAGATCCAGCTGAAATAATGGGATGCTGGCGACAGATGAAGTTCACAATCTCAGAATGCAATTGAAAAAGATCTAATCAAATCCAACCTCTTTAAGAGAGCCATAATTCTGCCCCATGGAGATGGCTGCACGAAGGCAGCGGCCACCGGGGAGGACCTGGTTTTGTTCTCCGTTTGGGATCAGCGCTGTAAGGTGTCTGTAGGACACGTGGATGAGTCTGGGTGGGTTTCTTAGGGACTGATGTCAGACCCTCTGTCACGGAGTTGACCAGATCAATCTATGTCCGTGACAGGGGCGGCAGGCCTCTGCCCTCCCCCCCCACCCCAGTCCCACAAAAAATGGGAAGGAAGGAAGGGAGGAAAAGAGCAGCGGCAACAATCTATGGAGGAAAACTTATTTTACTATAATATTGGAATACAAGATAACACAATATATATACAATTTAATTGAAATTGAGATTAATAAATCAGACAAGATGAGAGAGAGAGAGAGTTCCCGGGACCGAGTCAAACCTGAAAAGCTTGGAACGGCCAGGAAAGCACCCTCCAGCACCCACTGCCAGGCAGCAAGAGAGCGCCCCCCCACCCGGAAGGGCCGGATCCCGTGACTGCTGTAATGTACAGGGATAGGTAGCTGGGATTGGGGCAGTGACACTTCAATGCCCCGTACACTGCATGATGTTTTGATGTGGAATACTGAAATCTAAAAACAAAAAAAACAAAAACATAGAACCATGACACCCTCTGTGGGCACCCCAGGCTTTGAGTGCAGTGTGTGTGAGTTGGGCTCGAGGATCCTTGTGGGTCATTTTCGACTTGGGATACTCAACAGTTCTATCAATTGCAAATCACTGCTGGCAGAGGGCACAGCAGTGTGGGTGCAGTCATTGGGTACGGGAGCCATCACAGCACATTCCTAATTTGGACAGGGATGTTGCTGCTTGCAAAGTAGGGGGCTCTCATTTCTGAAAACAAAGTTTTCAAAGAAGATTGTCAGTCAGAAGGGCTGTCATGAATTCCCAGTGTGATCCTATGGGATCCTGGGATCCTTTGGTGTGTGCCCTGACAAACAGCAAGGTGGTTCCAGGAGTGGTTCGGGAGAGGAGATGGGCATCAGAGCAGTGTTTGGTCACAGTCAGTGCCTGAAAGCACACTGAGAAGAGCTGAAACCACACAGATTGATACGAGGAACTGATCAGAGCCTCTTCACTGAGCAAAGCAATGAACGAGCAGAAAAAAAGGTGGAGGAGAGCAGCAGATCCTGTTCTGCTGTGCTCAGATTTAGGCTGAGGGTCTCACTGCAGGACTTCTGCTCCAGAGCAAACTGATGCTGAGTGGGCTTTGTGCATCTCACATCTGGCGTTCTCCCTCTTGCAGTTCCGGTACAAGCGGCGTGTGTACACCCAGGCTTTACTGGATGACAAGCAGTTTGCCAAGCTCCATACCAAGGTAAGGCTGGAGTTGAGCCTGTGAGCTCAGAGCTCTGAGTGCATGCACAGTGCCAATGGTCCATGCTGATGGGCAGCGGTCTCTGAGGGCACCAGGACCTGAGGGGGTTCAGCCTTTCTCGCTCGCCGGAGCTCAGATCCCTGCTGTGAGCTGCTGGTGTGGCCAAAGCCGGGGTGGTTTTGGTGTGTTGTGAGTGGAAGAACTGCACTGAGTGGTGCAATTGTGTGTGCTGTGGTGGGCGCTGCTCCGTTGGAGGTCTGGGTGCCAACTGTGCGCGGGGCAGGCAGTGCAGGGGAGCACACAGAGGGTTGGCTGAAGAGCAGCTTTGTTCTGTTCCGTGCCCTGGGTGGGTGATGGAACAGTGTGTGCACACTGAGCAGCCTGCTGTCCTCCTGCTCAGGGGCTGCTGCACACCTCCATCGTTGGTCTGCTGCTCCAGGCACCGTGGGCAGCGATGGAGGAATGCATGAAGGTGAATGGCTGGGGATGCCCTGGTGGCACAGCTGGTACTGCGGGGCCAAGGAGGTGGGGTGCTGTAGGGCTGAGGTGCTGGGGGTGATGGATGCTGGGGTGACAGGCACTGTGGGGCTGGGGCAGTGGGGCTGACAGGTGCTGGGCACGCAGTGGTTGGGTGGATGCTCTCCTGCATTGCTCCTTCCCAGCCAGCTGCAGCAGCTCCGTGATATCGTTTCTCATCTAAGAAACCAAAGAACAGTGAGTGTGGAGAGGTCTGGACCAGCAGAGGATTTCTGTTGCCACTGATAATTGTTCCCTGAGGCACAGGGCTCGTGGGGATGGTGTTGGTTCCTGGGAGGCTGGGGCCAGCAGTGGGCAGGAGGAGCGGGGTGGGCAGCATTGGGGTGGCTGGGGGTGGGAGGACACCCTCAGCGCCCACCAAATGCAGCCCATTTCTGGGGGATCCCATGGGGAAATGGGGCTCATGGCAGGGAGCAGAGCTGTGGAGGGCTCCAGGGGCATCTGTGCAGTGGAGGAAAGCGCCAGGAGGCTCTGGGATTCTTGTTAAGAAGGCTGTAGGATGCAGAACTGCTTTTGCTGTAGGGCTGCTGGCTTGCTCCTGCTGGTGTGTGTTCTGTGAGGGAGGCAGGAGGGAGCTGTAAGCTCTCCATGGACATGCACAGCAGCAAGAGCAGAGCTGGGTGAAGCCACAGGCAGAACACGAGGGGAGGAAAAAGAAAACAAAAACTTTGGTCCCAAAGGGCTTGACCTACTGCAAAGGTTAAAGTCTTCATGGGAAGAAACACGTCCTCTGCCTTCCTTTAGCCGAGCAGCAGAAGGGAGGGATAAAATGCTGCCAGGGCTCAGATCTGACTCACGAAGATGAAAGTCGTGAGGTTTCTGTCTTGTGGCATAAGAATATCCAGGCAGCAGATCTGGAAAAAGCTCAGCATCTCCCTGGCGCCAGGAAATGTGAATCACTGCTGAGCCCTGCCAGTGGGAGCCACGCTTCCTATAGGGAGGGCTGAGCTGGGGAGACCCGGGCGGCACCGTCTGAGGGCATCCCCAGGAGTGTGCAGGAGCCAGGAATGTGCTTTATTAAATATTCACTTCATCTCTGTGCTTTCATGTCCGCTTAAAATAACAAATCTCCTTCAAGTCGTTTCTGTACTTTTAAGCTGTCCCTTGCTGCTGAAGGACGGCATCCAAGGGAGATGTGCAGCCCTGCTCCCATTCGCCTCCATCGGGAGGATGCTGATGTTCTCCTGGAGCTGCGGTGCTCCTGGGGCCAGCAGAGCCCCATTCCTCCCCAGTGCATGACTGAGCAAGGGCGGGATTGTTTCCGTGTTAACTGAAATGAAGCCTTATCTCCTGGGCAGTGAAATGCTGCTCTTTTTGTGCTGCTTTTTTTTTTTTTCACTTTATCTTTTTTTTCTTTTTCCCTGAGATTCAGTAATTAAAAGCGTTGTGAAGAATTAGCTTTGGGTCTAATGGGACGGTGGGTCTGCTCCTCAGGCTATGGTATGTGCCCAGCCCTATCCCTGCCATGGGCTGTGTGCCCCCCAGCTTGGGCTGCCCATCCACAGCCTGGGGCACCTCCCAAGCTGGGGCACCCACAGCTCTGGGCAGCAGTGCCAGCACCGCACCGCCTCTGGGTGAAGGATTTATGTCAGATGTGAGGGGAAATCTCCCCTTTTTTAATTTAAAGCCATTCCCCTGTGTCCCATCACCCTGTGCCCGTGTACAAAGCCGTTCTCCTCCAGTTGAGCAGCTCCTTCAGCTCACAGGGAGGTCTCCCCTGTCTCTTCTCCAGGCTGAAGTCCCGAGGGCAGAGCAGAGGGGGACAGTCCCCTCCCTGCCCCTCTGTCCCCTTTTGCTGAAGCCCAGGGTGCATTCGGCTGGAGACCTGTGCCTAATGAGCTCACCTAAAGGAGGGTAAAGCAGCAGTGAGATGGGATGGGCTCACATTGTGCTGGGGAGGGTTGGGTTGGAATTGGGAACAACCTGTGCTGCAAAGAGCCGTCAGCACTGCACAGCTGCCCAGGGCAGCGGGGAGCCCCCATCCCTGGGGGTGTTCAGTGAGCACAGGGATGTGGCACTGGGGGACGTGGGCAGTGGGATGGGTTGGGGTTGGATTGAGGATCTCAGAGCTCTTTTCCAACCTGAATGACTCTGTGATTCCGTGTTCTCCAGGAGGAGATGGGCTCCAGTGCAGTGGTGGAGCTGTCTGAGGGCAACCTGGGAGCTCCTGTTACGGTCACAGTACTGAGGTGCTGACTGGTTTGCACTCCTACCTAAAATATTGTCACAGCCCTGAAAATCTGATTGGAAAGACAAAGGAGCTCGTTAACGCCTGCAGGAAGTGCTGGATGGTGAAAGGGCTCGCAGGGAAATGCCATGAGCAGATGAGCAGCTGTGCAGTTAACTCCTGGAGCACTGTGCCGTGCCTGCAGCCTGGCATTACCTGAGTACCACTGGGTTTAGGCTGCAGCTCGTGCTGCCTTGGCAGCTCTCAGAGCAGCACAGCTGGGTGCTGACCCCAATCCTTACACTGTGTTCCCCTCTGCCCCCTGGCCCTCAGCCCACAGCATCTCTGTGCTTCCCTTGGTCCTGTTAATGCTGGGAGTGCTTCAGGCATGTTTGGAGAAGCGCTGAGCTTTCAGAGATGGCGTGTAAAGATTCTTTGTGTGCGCAGTGAAATGGATTATCAGGCATTTCTGTGGGAATGTCTGCTTGCTGCTGCCTGGGCAAGAGCTTGTCAAGTGACCAGGGAGGAGATCAGTGGCTTCCTGCCTTCTGCAGGCACCGTAACCATGTGGCATCTGCCACGCTCTGGACGGCAGGTGGTTTATCTTAATCCTAGCTGCTCTTAGGAGCAGACCAGGCCCCGAGCAAACGTTCACCTTGCTTTGATACTGAAAAGGCAGGAATCATCAGCATTCAACTGCTGTGAAGGGGTTTTTGTCTCCCTGTGCTCACAGTGGGTCCCGGCAGCGTCCCTGCACTCGGCTCTCCCTGCACTGAGCAGCCAGCAGCAGTTAGAATAATTTCTCTGCCAGAAGAATATCTCGTTTATTTTCTTTCATTTTGATGCAAGAGAGAAAAGCTGGTGAGAAGAGCTTGTTCCCTCACACCGGCTTCTTCTCCACAAGCTTTTTCTGGAGGGTGTTGATTTTTCTTGTGGTTTTGTACCAACAGGGGATAACGGGCTGCACACGATGTCTCAGTGGGACGACCAGGGCTGTGCTTCCTCTCCAGGAGCAATCCTGGCCTTAACCCCAGGCTTTGGGGAACGTGCCTCAGACCAGCTCACTGGGATGAACAGGGGGTGTTTTGGGTACGGGTGCAGAAAGGGAGCGGTGGCTGTGGGTTGGACAGCCAGCCCTACTGGTTCCCAAGCAGTGGGATAAGGGCAGAGCCAGGATTTGGTCCTTGTCTCTTCTAACAGGGCTCCTCCTTCGCTGGGAGCAGGGTGGGTTGGCGGTCAGCCTGCAGGAGATGCAGGTGATGAGCACGGATCCGCTGCAGAGGCTGGGATGAGGCTGCAATGGCTGTGGGTTGGGATGGAAGGGTCCCAGAGGGTCCAACCTGCCCCAACCCCATCTGCCCGACCTTCACACAGCACTTCCACGCCGAGGGGTTGGGAAATAGGGGTGTGAAAACCCTTTCAATCAGCCAGGGGCGGCCGTACGCTAGGCTGATTTTGTTGGATGACTTATTGCTGAGTCTTGCTTTTTTCCATCGTGCCAGTCAGGACAGCCATCCCCACACAGTGATTTGAGAATCACCCTGATCTCCATGAATTCATATTGCTTCTGCTCTTGGGAAGATGCACTGGGATCTGATAGCTTTATAGACGTGCATTTAGGTTTCGCTTTTTTGCGTGTAGGAAATGGGACACGGTGCCTTTATTGGCTCCTGATGTTTCTTTTATGATTTTGATGCGTATCAAACTATTTTGGGGCGGAAGCTGGAATTCAATTAAAATTAAAGCAAAGTAACATTTTAAATCCTATCTTTATCACTTCAATAAATGTTCCTTGAGCGCACTGGGTAGAGAAAAGGGAAGGTAAATCTATCAGTACATATCTTATGCGTTTGAAGCTGACTGATCTTTCAAACAAAGGGAGATTGGGTTTGTATTAGTGGTTCCCATTACAAACTCTCAAAGGTATTTAAGTGCCAGAAAATAAGTATCTGGCGAGGTTCACAATTGCCTGAGTGGTTTAGGCATTGCTGAGCTCCCCTTGATTTCAGTGGGAGTCTGACATTTGCTCTCTCTCTTCGTGTCTAGTCACCTCAACACATTTGAAAACCTGGCCCCAAATCCTCCACTTCTTACAATAATGAGATCTCATTCCTTTCCCACCAGGGTTTTATTCATAGACTGGGGGGAGAAAAACAGGCTTCCGCGCTCTCTCAGCTCTCAAATCTTTCAGCTTTGAGTGAATCAGTCCAAATGAAAAGGAAAATGTTCTGTGTTTCTAGCTAAATTGAAATGGAAAACAATCTGATAGGAAAGCTCTTTTATGCAGCCCAAGTTGAAAAACCAACACGGGAGAATGTAAATACCAGCATTTGCTTCTGTGAAAAGTGGTTATAATGGGCCCAGCATGGGACGCGACCGTGACGTATTTATAGATTTGAGCTGATTTCCAGAGCCAAGGATGGTTTGTTCTGGTTCTGAGCGGTGCAGGAGGAGCGAGCTCGAATTCGTGGCTTTTGGCAGAAGAATCCTTCCATCAATATGGTTTTCTAAATGCTCCTGAAGTTGTCATACCCCAAACACAGGTTTTAACAGTTGTGTTTTTGAATTGTGGGAAAGAACCTCTGTGGGACTGAAACCTTACTGACACAAAGACAGTAAAGCCAGGATGGAGACCTAAAACTGTGAGACAGTGTCCAAGCGAGGGCTGCAGAGAAGGGGGAGGGTCTGAGGGGAAAGGGATGTGAGGAGAAGCTGAGGGTCCTTGGTTTCTTTGGTCCGGAGCAGAGGAGGCTGAGGAATGGCCTCATGGTGGCCTACAGCTCCTCGTGGTGACCCTACAGCCCCGCATGGTGACCCTACAGCCCCTCATGGTGACCCTACAGCCCCTCATGGTGACCCTACAGCTCCTTGTGGTGATCCTGCAGCCCCTCATGGTGACCCTACAGCCCCTCATGGTGACCCTACAGCCCCTCATGGTGACCCTACAGCCCCTCATGGTGACCCTGCAACCCCTCATGGCAGCCTCACAGCTCTCTCATGGCAGTCCTACAGCCCCTTGTGTTGGTCCTACAACTCCTTATGGTGGTCCTACAGCTCCTCATGCCTCTACAGCACCCCTCAAGGCTGGCCTACAGTGGCCCTAGAGCTCCCTCATAGTGACTCTACAGCTCCTCGTGACCCTACAGCCCCCTCCTGGCAGCCCTACATCTCTCTCATGGTGTTCCTACATCTCTTTATGGCCCTAAGCTCCTCATGGTGGCTCTACATCTCCCTCGTGGTGTCCCTGCAGCTCCTTATGGCCCTAAGCTCCTCATGGTGGCTTTACATCTCCCTCATGGTGACCCTGCAGCTTTTCACGGCAGCCCTACAGCTCCTTAAGTCCCTACAGTCCCCTCATGTTGGCCCTACTTCTCCTCCTGGCCCTACAGCTCCCCATGGTGGCCCTGCAGCTCTTCAGTTCTTAACCTCTCTGCTCAGCCCTGTGCTGTGCTCCCAATGTTGGTACTGGTTCCAGTGGTGGTTGAACCATTTGGCTGCTCTGTGGGGTGTCCCAGGGCTCTGAGCTGGGGGTCCCATGGGGCATTCCAGTGCTGGAGGCACCGGGCTGCGATGGCAGCTTGTGGGAGAGGCTGTGCAGAATGAGAGGATCTTGATGCGAAGGTTTGAGGTGTGCACTGACCAAGACGTCTCAGTTAGCAATTTCCCATCCCTTTGCTTAATCCCATTTCTGTTATTTCTCACCTCTGCCCATTGGCAGAGTGCTGGGAGATCTCTGAGATGCAGCAGAGTGCTTTCCATGGATGTGTGTTTAAAAATGGGGGTCTCTATGTCTCCATGCTCAGGGCAGTGCTTAATTCAAGTGGAACAATGGGTTTCCCCAAGTTTATTCTAGAAAACAACTTAATTGATTTAATTATATCTACATCAGCTCAGGCCTCGAGCTGCGCATCTGGGGCACACAGCACAGCAGGTGGTAACTGGTGGAAGAGAACGGTTTTCTATTTGTTATTTAACTTCTGAAGTCCATCTGCTTGACAAATTATTTTTGAAGCTTTGCTGTGGATTTGATCTGAAGGTAGATGAACTCTGGAATGTTTAGAAATACGGGATAGTAATTGATTTCTCCCAGAGAGAAATTCCATGCATGGCCCTATTAGAGCCCATGTAGTGCATGGGACTGTGATGTTGAATGCCACATCCTGGACTCGAGGCTGCCTCCCTCTGCATTCTCCTTTTGCTCATGCACTCTTTCTTCAGTTGCTTGCAAAATGCAGAAGCTATCATTGAAAGTCGACGCCGTGCTGAGGTGGGCTCAGCTCTGCCAGCACGAATCTGGAAGATGGGCGCTGCAGTTACCGTGTGCGTGGCATTGGCTGTTGGGAGGAGCATGGGGGATGTGACCCAAAGGTCTGCAAAGCAGAGCTGGGAGCATGTGTGAAATGTTTTCAGTCCTGTCGGCCTGCCTGGCAGAGCGATAATTCCTAGAGGCTGGAAATCTATTAAACAGTGTATGCATCAAGAGTAGCTACCCAAAAGGGGTAAAAAGAGAAAATCCTCACAGCCAAGGCCAGCCAGCCAGGCTTCAAGGAGTCCTCCGAGCTCTCAGGAGAACAAGATTTAGTCTCTGGCCAAAGACAGAGAATGGCATCGTGAACAAAACACGATTTTGCAGCCGTAGCTGCGACACCACGTGATGACAGCTGGTGCCTGTGAAGCTGGTCTTTCTTCCTGAGCGTTTCAGAGTAGTTGGCAAGGAGGCGATGCACCGTCAAAGTGACTCGGTGACCTCAGGAGGTGCAGTGCTGCTGCAAGATGTGGGCAAAGCCCCCAGTGCTGTGTCAGTGGCAGTGCTGCTCAGCACCTTCCATAGCTGTCTCCATGCTGCCCGGTTGGCAAACACTGCAGTGTGTTTTTGGGGATGTGTCCGTGCCACAGGCGTGTGCAACACGTGTCTGCCCTCATGGGGTGTGAGCAGGGGGCTGTGGTGTGGGCAGGGGGAGGTGGCTGGTGGCCCCAGTGCCTTCCTTGGGGTGGTCCAGCGATGCCAGGCGTGGGCAGGAAGGGCCTCATCCTGCACAGGCCTGTGGTGTGCCCTCAAACAGGACGTGCACCCTATAGGGAGTAGGGCTTCAGAGACCTGGGAATGAATATGTGCCCTGGCTCCTCATGGGTGCTGCTCTGAGGTTGTGCTGGTTGCCTTGGGTCTCTCGGATGGGGGATATTCCTCTGGTGGCTTCTTTCCTCATATCGGGGTGTTAATGCTACGTGTTGTGTGTTTTCCTGGGGCGTCACGGCTGCAGGCAAACCTGAAGAAGTTCATGGAATACGTGCAAATGCTGAACGCGGAGAAAGTCTGCAGGCTGCTGGAGAAAGGACTGGATCCCAACTTCCACGACCCGGATACTGGAGGTGAGATTGGCCTCTCCAGAAAGGAGGAGATGGCAGAGCAGGGCTGGGGGAGAAAGTGTCCAGGGGAAACAGTGGGAATCTGGGCAGTGAATCATAGAATCATAGAATCACCAAGGTTGGAAAAGACCTCAAAGCTCATCCAGTCCAACCGTTCGCCCATTACCAACAGCTCCCACTAAACCACGTCCCTCAGCACAACATCCAGCCTTTCCTTGAACACCCCCAGGCTCGGTGACTCCACCACCTCCCTGTGGTTGTTCCTGGTGGGCATAGCAAGTGATGGGTTGTGTGAAGGGGAAGGTTTGCTGGATTTCTTAGTAGTGTGTCTTAGATCTGGGAGGTCTTTGGAGCACAGAGTTGCGGAAGGCCGTTGGCAGAAGATACTGTGTGGGGTGAGAAAGATGCATTGGCTGGGAATGAGGCACAAAATGAGACAGCTGTGAGGTTGTGCATCTTTCAGATGGGATTCTGGGGAGGACGGGGCAGTCTCTGGGACTGGCACATTGAGGGAACGTGGAGACTCTTTGTGAAGCGGTCAGAAGGCTGGAGAAATATTTTGGAGGCCAAGAAAATCGAATCTTGGCTTCTGGGTTTCTCAGTGTTGTCTTTAAATTTTTTCCCCACCTTATGGAGGTCAGGGTTTGGAGCGTTGGCTGTTGGGTTTTACGCAGGCTCCAGGGTGCAAGGAGTGAGAATCAAACTCCCATGTCTTTTCCTTGAGAACAGAGGACGGGAGGATCTGTGCCTGGTCCCGGTTGAGGGCTCTCATGGTCTTGGGGGAGGAGCTGCTGGTTTAGTTATTTCTCTTTTCAAGCAATGTTTTTTTATGATCAGTTACTACGGAGTTGGAACTTCTGCTTGTGAATGATGGGCACATTTCCAGCTCATGAGCAGGTGCCAATCTGATGATTAATTTTCCGTGTTTCTGGTTCAGCTGGACGGCTCCTCAGGTTGGTTCTGAAGCTCTGGCTTCTCTGCATGAGGAGTTCTCATGTGCCCAGACAGCTGTTCTGCCATGCCATCATGGCACAGCGTGGTTCGGGCGCACTGTTAACCTCTCCAGTCCTTTCTGACAATGGAGCTGCACCCAGGCTGCTCCTTGGGATGGCTCTTGGCCTCTGCCAACTCCTGGGCTGGAAAGGTGAAAGTTGACTCAGCCAAACTGACAGAACCATTCAAACTCAGCCAGCAGTGTTTGTTTTGTTCAATTTACTGGTGTAGCCACTCTGTTTGGTCCTGATGGACAAACGCTCCTGTGACAAATAAACCATTAGCAGCATACGAGCATGATCACTCTCTGCCTTGGAGCATGCCCAAGCAGATCAGCTCTGCTTTTCACTTTTGCCCAAGCCCTTTTGAGCATTTAGAGGGAAATTTCTTTAAAAGAAAGCCCTCTGCTCTTCTGTAGCTGACTCGGTTTTATGAAGTGTATCGTACTGTAGAGTGCAGTGCGCTCGAGGAGATCACAGAGTGGTTTGTCTGGGAGGAGACCTTAAAGCCCATCCAGTTCCAACCCAGTGCCACAGGCAGGGACACCTCCCAGCAGGTCAGGATGCTCAAAAGCCCATCAATGGAGCTACAGAAGGTTTGGATCTGATGTTATCTCATGGAATCATAGCATCACCAGGGTTGTAAAAGACCTCCAAGATCATCTAGTCCAACCACCCACCTATCACCAATATTCCCCGCAAGCTCTCGAAACAACATCTGAGTGTTTATGGAACACAGAGGGTTGGAGGCTGATAGGAAAACAGGCTCATGTGTGCTGCGAAGAATCTGTTAAATACAGAGGAGGAAGAACGAGAAAAAAAATACACCAAAACAAACAAACAAACAAAAAATCACCTGATCCAAACCGTCATCTGATCCCAGTTCAGAACTGACAGCAAAGCTGGATGTTATGAGCTGTGAAGATTACACTGGAGCAGAGGGAGTCCTGGACACCTCACTCCTAGCCCTGATTCTTCTTCAAAAACACACAACCTTTTCTTGCTTCGCGGTCTGTTTTGTGAGCGTGAGAGAAAGACGTGGGGCTGCTGTTCAGCATCCGTGGCTTTGTGGAATTTAAGAGCAGGCAGAGCTGTTCCACCACCCAACCTGACCTCCTGCACCCAGGGGATCCTCGTCACCCTGTGCGTGCGCTCAGTGAACGACGCTGCAACGCATTTTCCATGAAGTCATCCATCCTGATGCAGGGAACAGAAGATCCGCGCTGTTCCTTCGTAATTTGGTTAATCACCCTCACTGCTTAAAATTCGTGTCTTATTTAAATTCGTATGCTTCAGCTTCCAGCTGTCGTTACACTTTATCTTCTAGATTAAGGAGCACTTCAGTACCTGGTATGTTTTCGCATGAATGTATTTATACGTGGTAATCAAATCAACGTTTAATCCTCCTTCCCCTAATTAAAGAGAGGCCGAACTCCTTCAGCCTTCCACCTGAAGACGCTTTCTCCTGTTTTCCCATCACTTTTGAGTGAGTTTTGAGTCACTGCTCCATTTCTAAGAGGTCAGCTGGAAGGCAGACACCAGGCACATTGCTGTGCAGTGCTCCCCTGCATATCCCTGCTGTCTGTGTCCCGTGGCAGCGACCTCATTGGGGAGGACCTGGATGGCCACGCGTTGCTGGAACAGACTCTGTGTCACACCATGGCCTGTGTCACCTGAACCATAGCAAACCACAGGAGTTCCTTGCTTGGCAGCTTCGCTTTGGTGGGGCTGCTTTGCTCCCATTGACTTCCACACAGAGGTGAGGTGGGAGCACGCTGCTCCCTGCAGGGCTGCCAGCCCTTCCCCAGGAGCATTTTGCAAAGCCGTGACCCAAGGCTGTAGGGCAGCTCATCTCCTCCCTCACATTCACTGGGCTCAGGTGGATCCTGAGGGATTGCCACGGCTTTTGCTTCTGGTTCTTCATTGCCCAGCCCTGATTGCTCTCCGTAATCATCCCAGCTTCGTGTCGCCTACAAATCTGATCAGAGATTTGCATTGACTTCAAGATAAGATTTACTTCAAGATGGCCAAGTCCAGCACATTGCAGAACCCCCTTCAGCCAACCCCTTTGGCTGCTTCTCCTCATCTGGATTTCAGTTCATCTGAAGGACGTGGAGCTGACATTTGGTGCTGCTTGTTTTCCACATCAGGTAGGGCTGTGCACGAGCCTCACATCAATGCAGCTATCAGCATCATCTCTGTGAATCAGAAGAAAAGGGGTTACATGTGAGCAGCAGAACCTTCTTACTGTAAAATGTGACTGGCCAATGTGACAACACAGGTATTCTTCAATCCCGTGTCACTTAAATTCCGTATAAATTTCCCAGTCTTTCCCAAGATTGGTGTTAATTTTCTGGCTTCTTGGTTCATGGATCATCTTAGTCGTCCCTTTTTGTGTCTTGACCCAACGCTGCTGTTCTTCTCATCTTTTTGGATGCCCCAGTACTTCAAAATGTGTTTGAGTTTAACTTTACTGGCACAGAAAGATCTTCAGGGAGAAGTTAGGAAGGATGATACACCACATTTTCTAGAAGTAAACAACTTCTTCAAGTGCAGGTAGCTTATCTCAGAAATCCCATTTTGGTGATAGAAAGGAAAATAGCATTTCCACAGCAGCAAAATTAGCAATAACCATTGGTCATTTCGCTTTCTGTATTTGTTACCAATTATACACTGCCTATCTGACGAGGGCCTGGGAAGTCATTTGGCGTTCTCTAATTTAAACAACAGCAACAAGTCCCCTCTCTGACAGCCTTTTGCCACGCCAGATGTGGTTTTCTTTACTCCTGTGCCATTAGTTCCTGTTCTTGTCCTTCATTTCCTACTTTTGGGTTCATGCTGACCACTATTTCCTCGTGTCCTGCCATTAGAGCTGGGGCTGTAACTGCTGCTGTCCCTTCACTGCCGACCTGGAAGGTCCTCTTCAATTTATGGAGCCGTATCCTTTCTCCTTCAAGAGTTCTCAGTCACCTTTTACTGTTTGATTGTAAGCTTCCCATGTTTCCATGCTCCATGTCCTTCAGATGAACTGAAATCCAGCCAGGAGAAGCAGAAAAGGGTTGGCTGAAGGGGGTCTCCAACGTGCTGTACTTGGCCATCTTGAAGTAAATCTTATCTTGAAGTCAATGCAAATCTCTGATCAGATCTAATTTCCCTTGGTTGACTCCCATAGGAAGCATCAGATACCCCCCGTTTGGTTGGGGCCCCCAGCTCCCTATGCTGTCCTGTGCTGATCAAACAGCAGTGAAGTGTTTAGTAGATTCCTATTCATTACACTGAGACCCAGGGAAGCATTCCTGTATGCTCACAAAATGAGATGATATCTTACTGCCTGTAAGTTGGCACATTCAGCGTTTGCTTTCAAGCTGAATTTGCCCTGGCAGTGAGAGCTTTAATTTATACAACTTGGTGACCAACACTTGGAGGTTAAGGAGCTTTTTCTCTTTACTGGTGCATAACAAAGGCTCACGAAGGACCTTTTGTTACTTCTGACACTGCTCCACACAAACCCCAGGCCCTGTTCTCAACCGTTGGTGGCCATACAACAGGTGATTTGAGCAGGGATTTTAACGTAAACTCTTTCTCTGGGCCTCCTTGCCCCCTCAATACGTTCCCATTCTCGTTGCAATCAGACATTCTTCGTTCTCTAAATTGAATTTTCTGCAAGTTTCAGTAATGACAATGATGTCAATGATTACCGTTAGAAGCAGTCCACATCCTTTTTCCTGTTATCCAGTCTCCTCGTGCTTCGAAATGAACAAAGGGGAAGAAAAATCTTCCTCTCATTCTTTATCAAACGGGCTTAATTACTTCTGACACGGTGCGTTCGTGCAGTGTTTCCCTCTTTGGAATTGTTTCTCTAATGTTCTTGATTTAATGTCTTTCTAATTGTTCTACTTAAGTCTCAGCCAAGATCATTATCTCACCTCTCTGTGGAGTGCAGGTTGTTGACTGTGAAAATCCTTTAGCACGGCCCAGTGTTCCTCAATCCCAACCTCCTCAGTTTTGCTCCCCATGCTGTGGCTGGCGATTCCCTTCCGCCATTCTCCGCACGATGCCATCTCCTGCTCGTGGGTCTGAAAGGAGCTCTGGGATGAGCTCATGAACTTCTCTATCCCTCAGCTCTCCAGCAGTGTCCTCGTGTCCCATTACTGCCAAATCTCTTTAATTTCACAAGCTCACCCAACACCGAAGGACAACGCTGGGCTGCCCTCACCTTTTCTGCCGAGATGTGACACAAACACGTGGCTCCGTGCGGAGGCACAGCGTGGTCTGGGCTCTGGTTCCTCTTCCAGCTGATGGCAAAGGCACGTGGGCCTCGCTCAGCCGCTTCCAATCCACGCCTTCCACTGGTCACCAAATCACATTTACTGTTGAGGGCTGCTCCTTTCCCTTTGTAGGAGGGAGAACGGAGTGCATCCAGCTTAGCGTGGCGTTTCGTACAGTTGGAGGAGATCTATGCCTGAGAAGAGGGAACCATATCCCGATGAAACTCCTGTTTGCTTTCCTAAGGTGTCTTCACAACTGACTTACTGACGAAACTGGAGTTTCCTAAGTTTCTGGATGAAAGATGGAGAGGATGCAGGAATCCCCTGTGGCTGTGAGTGCAGCATTATGGGTTATGTGGTCCCATGACCGTTATCAGCAGGCAGTCGTGTTGGTGTGGTTTGGTACCCCATATGTGTAGGGTTGAGGTAGAATAGAATAGACCAGGGGGAAGGGACCCACAGAGACCATCAACTCCAACTGCCTGACTGCTTCAGTGCTATACTGACTGTTAAAGCAGTTCATTGAGGGCATTGTCCAGATGCCTCCTGAACACGGGACATCACCCACCTCTCTGGATGTGTGTTGCAGCATCTGACCACTCATGGTTGGTGAATGCTTCCAAATGCCAGATCTGAGCCTTCCCAGGGACAGCGCTGTGTCCTTCCCACCCATGCTACCATTGGCTGCCAGGAGATCAGAACGTCCCTCTCCATTTCCCCTCCTTGGGGACTTTGCTTTATGGTCACAGAATCACAGAATTGTAGGGGTTGGAAGGGAGCTCCAGAGCTCATCGAGTCCAACCCCCTGCCAAAGCAGTTCCTACAGCAGGTCGCACAGGTCGGCATCCAGGCAGGTCTGGAACATCTCCAGAGCAGGAGACTCCACCACCTCCATGGACAGCCTGCTCCAGTGAACAGTGGGACCCATAGAGACACACTGGGACCCATAGAGACCCATAGAGACCCATTGGGACCCATAGACTCCCCCACCTCCCTGGCAGCCTGTTCCAGTGCTCCTCCCCTCACTGCACAGCCATTCCTTCACACATTGGTGCAGAACTTCCTGTGCTGCAGTTTCCAGCCATTTCCCCTTGTCCTGTCTCCACTCCCCACTGAACAGAGTCCGGCCTCGCCATTCTGCCCCCCACACCTCAGATATTTACAGACCTGGATCAGGTCCCCTCTCAGCCTTCTTTCCTCCAGGCTGCACAGACCCAGTTCACTCAGCCTTTCCCCATAGCAGAGATGCTCCAGGCCCCTCACCATCTTTTGGCCCTCCGCTGGACTCTTCCCAAGAGATCCCTGTCTGTTTTGTGCTGGGGAGCCCAGAACTGGACGCAGTGCTCCAGGTGAGGCCTCACAGGGCAGAGCAGAGGGGGAGGATCGCCTCCCTCCACCTGCTGGCCACGCTCCTTGCAATGCACCCCAGGATGCCATTGGCCCTCTTGGCCACAAGGGCACACTGCTGGCTCATGGCAACCTGCCGTCCACCAGGACACCCAGGTCCCTCTCCACAGAGCTCCCCTCCAGCAGCTCATCCCCCAGCCTGTACTGGTGCATGCAATTATTCCTCCGCAGATGCAAGACTCTACATTTGCTTTTGTTAAACCTCATCTGGTTATGGTCAGTGCTTTGCTGTTCTCTGGACAAAGCAGACCTGAGCAACGTGCTTTCAGGCTAAGATACTGTGACCCTGGTGTAGGAATCCTCCCAAAATCACAGAATCACAGAACGGCCAGGGTTGGAAGGGACTTCAAGGATCATGAATCTCCAACCCCCCAACCACATGCAGGGCCACCAACCTCCACATTTAATACTGGACCAAAAGCTGGGGACCTTGTCTTTGTGAGCAAAGTCTCCACTCTGCCGGAGGTGGTATTTCTCAGACACTTCCATCCCTCCTGACCACGGTCCCCCCTCTCTCCTTAGGTGCTGCCCCTGCATTCCAGCTCTGTGCAGTGAGCTCTGCCTCCCCCACCCCCATCTGGATGCTGCCTTTCCCATTTTGCTCAGGCTCAGCTGAAGGCAGCGTACATCAAATGCTGAAGTGGGAAGTCTCAGTAATTATTCACTCTGCATGTCTTGAGTTAAGCACCGCCGCTGCGTTGCTTTACTTAAAGTCTCAATAGCTGCAAAGCCAAACGTCCCCTCTCCTGGATGCTTGGAAAACCCTGCTCTTCAAAAACCTTCATCCTTTCTTTGCTCAGAATACTCCTATATTGAATTTTTAACCCAGAGCTTTCAGGTCTATCAGCAAAATGATGGTGATGTGAACAGCACTCCAACTGAGGTTTCAAGAGAAGGAACAAATAAATGGCCAGATTTCCTGCGCTTGTGTTTAGCAAAGATAGCACTTATGCACTGCAGCTTTTTCTATTTTTAATTTCTCATCTCTCCCTTGCAAAATCACTGTAGTAAATCTATCCTTTTTTTAGTCAAAACAGCATTGCTATTAGCTGTGCAGTTTCATCCTCTGGGTCTCTGGGGTAAGGCTGACAGAGATACTGCAAATAGCCCCGGACACCAAATGTTCCTCTCCACGTGGCCAGGCCTTCAGAGGTTTGGCTAATTGCAAACAGCCTTTATTCAACATCCTGCTATAAGAGCAGGGGGGGACCCATACCCATCAGGTTCTGAAAGCTCCATCCTTCCCCATCTGAAGCTTTCTTCTTGAGCCACTCACATGCAACAGACAAATTTCCTTCCTCCCAGCCCGAAGGCTGTTGAAAACTGCAGCATTACCATCTCAGTGACTTTGCAGTACAAAACTGATTCACTCCTTCTCAGTTTCTGCTATGTTTTTTTTCCTTCACCTCTTGACCCAGGGAAAAGAATATCCCTGCAGAAATTATTTATGGGTCGTTATGGAGCGTCCTCCCATGGGGACCTCCAAGGCCTGTCTGGATGCTGACCTGTGTGACCTATTGCAGGGTGCCTGCTTTTGCAGAGGGGTTGGACTCAATGATCTCTTGAGATCCCTTCCAATCCCTGCAGTCCACGACTGTGTGATCATCCACGGCCCCACTCAACGTATGGAAGTTAATGCAACCTGCACGGTTTCCAGGAAGCAGAGGTTTCCCTTTGCTCTGAGCTGACTCACGTAAGGGTGAGAGGATGCTGTCTGAGGTGGCAGTTTTAGAAGTTCAGAAAGGGGACAGATCTGTGTTGTGGACGAGGCGGATGAGAGAGATTTGCCCCTTTCATCTGGACCACCTGTGCTTACTCTTAGTTTCTCTTTCCAGCGTGTGTTGAGCTCTCCCTTCTCAGGGCACACAGCAGCCACGGCCCAGGACCTGTCACTCAACAGCCACCTTTGGGAAGTGACGTTGGCCACTGCTCTCAGTCACAGGGTTTCAATTTTGAGTGGTGCTGCGTGGAGCCAGCAGTTGGAGCCAGCGATCCTTGGGGGTCCCTTCCCACTCTGGATGTTCAGTGGTTCTATGAGTTCCTTCCTTCTGCCATTAGCATGGGACTTCTGCCTCCTCCGTCCCACCCTGGTAACTCCTGCCTCAGTGCTGAGTTCCCTGGAGATGCCAGAGGTCTCAGCCAGTCCCACCAGAGCTGCTCATGCCTTGTTGGACAAGAAGTTCTTTACCATGAGAGCGGTGAGGGGCTGGAACAGCTGCCCAGAGAGGCTGCGATGCCCCGTCCATCCCTGGAGGTGTTGGAGGCCAGGTTGGATGGGGCCCTGGGCAGCCTGGGCTGCTGTGAAATGGGGAGGTTGGTGGCCCTGCAGGGGGGGGTTGGAGCTTCGTGATCCTTGAGATCCCTTCCAACCCAAACCATTCTGTGATCCTGTGGACAGTAATCAGTACTGAGCAGAGCAGCAGCCAAGGAACAGAGGAATGAGAAGAAATGGTTGCATTCACAAAGGCACTTTCTTGGCTGTGCGCAGCAGTGCAAAGGAACTTCTGTAGGTTCTCTGGAGCTGCAGCCATTCCCCCTCCTGGCCTCCCCAGCAAAGCACTCTCTTGTCTCCATCATGTCCTGGAAGGGTTCAGGTCTGCTCTGCTCCCCATTCAGGTTTTGGGCGGCATCTGCTGTGCTTCTTTCCCTTTTCTCTTACAGGCTTTGTGCACTTTGATTGCTTTAAGCGTCTGTTTGCATATGCACAGTTCCAGAAATTAGCAGAGTGTAACCACAAAAATCCTGGATTAGAGAGCGACCAGATGAGATTTAGCACTGGGGGAGGGCAGAGTGTTGAAGGGGATTTCTGTAGGCTTTCCACTGCCTGCTCCAATTATAACCCCAAGTAGAGCAAGTCCTCGTGCACAGTGTGCTCTCCGGACATGGAACCGTGTGTTGGTCCACACCTTGTTGTAGAGAGAAACAGAACAAGGGTGCTCTCTTTGACCTTGTTCTTCTCTTACCCTTTGCATAAATGCTGTGCCCAAATGTGTCCTTTCCTTCAGCTTAAGACATAGCAATGATATTTCTGCCATTTGTTAAACTGCGAGCGTGTTCCTTTCCCTCTCCTCCAAGCTCTCATCCCACACCTGCGTTAAACTGGTGCGCAGTCTGCAGCCCATGGCCAAGCCTTCCATGTGCCAATGGGATGAGCTTCAAAGCACTGTGCCACTGGGGAAAGGAGGCTGGAGTGAAGGAGGGGTTGGTCTCCATCCGCAGGGAACGGGGATGGGAAGGGAGGGGATGGGATCAGGGTGCAGCGGGGAGGGTTGGAATTGGGAACAACCTGTGCTGCAAAGAGCAGCCAGCACTGCACAGCTGCCCAGGGCAGCGGGGAGCCCCCATCCCTGGGGGTGTTCAGTGAGCACAGGGATGTGGCACTGGGGAGACGTGGGCAGTGGGATGGATTGGGGTTGGATTGGGGATCTCAGAGCTCTTTTCCAACCACAGTGAGTCTGTGGCTCTATGATTCTATGCACGGTGTTGGAGAAGATCAGCTGGTGTCCAACAGCAGGAGCTGACAGGGCTGTGCGCAGCTCCCTTATCAGCACGGGAACCTTCTGCAGAGCTGGAGGTGGGCAGCAGACGTGGCAGTGCCCACAGTTCTCACTTGTGCTTCTTGGGGTTCTGCAGAGTGTCCCCTGACGGCGGCGGCTCAGCTGGAGCTCAGCACTGAGATGATCAAAGCCCTGCGGAACGGGGGAGCGCATCTGGACTTCCGCACGCGGGAGGGAATGACGGCGCTTCACAAAGCCGTGCGGTGCCGCAACCACGCGGCGCTGCTGGTGAGTCCAAATCCCAGTGCTGGTGAG
>NW_024884831.1:35784-61083 GCF_019232065.1 Centrocercus urophasianus
TGGAGAGCCCAAATCCCAGTGCTGGTGAGCCCAAATCCCAGTGCTGGAGAGCCCAAATCCCAGTGCTGGTGAGTCCAAATCCCAGTGCTGGAGAGCCCACATCCCAGTGCTGGTGAGTCCAAATCCCAGTGCTGGTGAGCCCAAATCCCAGTGCTGGTGAGTCCGAATCCCAGTGCTGGTGAGTCCACATCCCAGTGCTGGAGAGCCCAAATCCCAGTGCTGGTGAGCCCAAATCCCAGTGCTGGTGAGCCCAAATCCCAGTGCTGGTGAGTCCACATCCCAGTGCTGGTGAGTCCACATCCCAGTGCTGGAGAGCCTGAATTCCAGTGCTGGTGAGTCCAAATCCCAGTGCTGGTGAGTCCAAATCCCAGTGCTGGTGATCCCACATCCCAGTGGTGATGAGTCCCACATCCCAGAGTTGGTATTTCCCAATTCTCAAGATCTCAGTGCTGGCTCCTTCTATCACCCAGACCTCACGTCGCTGCCTGCTCCATAGCTGTACGCCCACAGCATCTCTCCCATGCTGCTGCCATGGAGCACAGTGTGTGACAAAGATGTGCCAGCCTTGAGCCTGGGGGGGAGAGGGCTGAGCAGCACCGTGCCGTGGCAGCAGCACCGGTCCCTCGTGGGTTGGTTATCCCCATGCATGGAGCTGTGAGTGAGATGGGTGCATCTCCATCCCTGGAGGTGTTCAAGGGACGGTGGGATGTGGACAGTGGGCATAGTGTGGATGGATTGGGGTTGGAGCTGATTGGTCTTTTGCAAAATTAACGGTTCTATGATTCTCCTGCAGACACTGCTGGATCTGGGGGCCTCCCCAGACTACAAGGACAGCCGGGGGCTGACACCACTGTACCACAGTGCCATGGTGGGTGGGGATCCCTACTGCTGTGAGCTGCTGCTGCACGACTACGCTCGGCTGGGCTGCGTGGATGAGAACGGCTGGCAGGAGATCCACCAGGTAAGGTGGATATGGGTGAGCTCTGCTGGGCCCGGCCCTCAGGTGCTGCAGGACACGGGGTGCTGGTGGGTGCTGGGGGCTGCATGGCCAGCAGGGGCTGCGTTTCTGCTCGGGGGTTTGCAGGTGGGGTTCAGCTCTGTCCCACTGCAGGCCAAGCAGTTGGGCTGCCTCAGCTGCCACAGGGCAGCACTTTGGGATCTTGGGTCGACACCTGAGGAGCCTTGGGTACAAAACCAGAGTTCTACCTGTCCCTGTTTGGCACATAAATGAGTGGATGTGGCAGAGGAATCATAGAACCACAGAACCACCAAGTCTGGAAAAGACCTCCAAGATCATCCAGTCCACACACCAGTATTTCCCACTATACCACATCCTTCAGCACAACATCTGAACATTTCTTGAACACTTCCACGGGCAGCGGCTCCACCACCTCCCTGTGCAGCCCATTCCAGCACCTGGCCTCTCTTTTGGAGTAGAAATTTTTTGGATGCCCCATCCCTGCAGGCATTGGAGGCCAGGCTGGATGTGGCTCTGGGCAGCCTGGGCTGCTGCTTGGCGACCTGCACACAGCAGGGGATTGGAACTGATGAGCACTGTGGGTCTCTGCAACCCAGGCCATTCTATGATTCTAAAATCCAACCTGAATCTAGAAGAGGGGGAAGGATTCTACGAGGTTTTCCTGCTGCCCCCTCGTTCTGTTTCTCAGTTGCTTTTCCCCCCTTCTGCAGGCTTGTCGCTACGGCCACGTTCAGCACCTGGAGCATCTTCTCTTCTACGGCGCTGACATGACTGCGCAGAACGCCTCAGGAAACACCGCTCTTCACATCTGTGCTCTCTACAACCAGGTACTCGGTGTGATTTGGGGCACGAGGACACAGAAAGCACAGGCAAGGAAGCTCCCTGAGGGCACAGTGTTGGACCGAGGCACCTCTAAGGGCTGCTGCAGCCCCAAGATCTAAGAAAGTCCTTCTGGGTTCTCCCACCTTCTGCCCAGGGCGAGGTGCTGCTGGTAGCACCGGTCTGATTTTGGATTTCTCAAGATCCGTGGTTCATTCCAAGGTGTTTTTGCTCATTTACCACCCGAGCTGCTCCATAGTTGTTCCTGTGGTTCCTATTCCTTCTTCACAGCACATGCAGCAAACCCCCATTGCTGGTGGGGAGGGGGCAGTTTGCCTGCCTGGAGGGCACTCATTTGGGTGCCTTCATTTCACATTGAGGAGAGCACCTGCCTCACGTGGGGCTTTTGGGGCAGGACCTGCAGCTGGCACAAAAGCACAGAACATCTTATTACCAATCTGAATTTTAAAGAAGATTTCTCCTGTGATGCAGGGCATCATTTCTGTTTTGTTTTCTGTGTGGCCACTGACCTCAATTCTAGAGAAATCAGGGGGGGGTTGTGGAAGCTTTTCCTGACACCCACTGGCCTCTTTCCCAGATGTAGAGGTCAGTATCCAAGTGCTTCTCCTGTGGGATTTGTTCCTTCCTAGAGGTTTGATAGAGGTTTGATTTTCTAAAGGTTGTGTGCATGGGTTTCACTGTAAAGGGATTTATGTTTCTGAGGTGTCCAGTTTTAAGAATTGAATGCTGTTGTGATTAACAATGTGGGATGGCGTATGGAAATTGATTTGTGGCTTTTTTAGGGGATGGATGTGCTCTGCTTGCTTGGGACTCTCCTACATGGCTGCCAGCCCCCTGGGGGGCCCATAGATGGGAATTAACAGCATGGAAGCACAGAGCATGGAAAACAAAAGCAAGAAAAAGCTGTAGGAAGTAGCAGTACCTGGGAACGTGTGGTGGTCACTGTGCCTCACAGCTGTGTTCCTGGGCTGGATTCTGGGCATTACTGCTGTAGTTGGCACGCAGAGAGGGGCTCAGTCAGCTCAGTGCTGGGGGTGACCAATTCCTGGGGGCTCAGCATCCTTATGCATCCCTTGCTCTCACCAAAGGAGGCTTTCCGAGCTCGATGGAACAAGGTGGTTTGCCTCTTTGTTGTCCCCTTTTGTTGTCTTACAATGCTGATCGATGTCTCCTTTCCTCCTTTCCAGGAGAGCTGCGCTCGGGTTCTCCTCTTCCGTGGTGCAAGCAAAGAGATCCGCAACTACAACAGCCAGACAGCCTTCCAGGTGAGGCAGCAAGGGCCAGCTGTACAGCCATAGAATTGCTCAGGTTGGAAAAGACCTTAAAGAGCATCAAGTCCAACCACAACCTGACCGTACCACCCTCACACAGAGCCCTGTGGGGCCCCAGGTTAAGTGCTGGGGTGGCCTCTGGGATGAGCCTGTGTGTGAGCTGAAGCTTGCAGAACAAATGTGTGCATTCAGGATGCCTGTTCTGGCCATGGCCTGCTTGGTGAGCAAAGTGTTGTCTGTGGGAAGGGCTGTGAGGCTGCTGTTGTGGTGGGAGATTTGAAAGAGCTTTGCTTGTGTACCCCGTGCGTAACGGAGGTGGAAAGGAGGAGTTACTGCTGTCTGTGGAAGTGTTGCAGTGTTAGAGAGGGAGCAAAATCCTCAGGAACAAAGGACAGTTTTGCTGCATATAAACTGGCTGTGAATAAACTGAGAACAGAAGTTAGAAGGCCTGTTCCAGCCCCTCACCACTCTCATAGTAAAAGCTTCCCCCCTGACATCCAACCTCCAGCTGCCCTCCCTCAGCTTCCAGCCGTTTCCCCTCGTCCTGCTGCCATCTCCCCTTGCCAGGAGTTGACTCCCCTCCTGTCTGCAGGCTCCCTTCAGCTCCTGCAGCTGCACTCAGCTCACCCCCAGCTTCTCTTCTCCATGCTGAACAGCCCAGCTCCCTCAGCCTGTCTTTGCAGGGCGGTGCTGCAGCCCCCTGCTCATCTTTGTGGCTGCTCTGCACCCTCTCCAACAGCTCCCTGTCTGTCTTGAATGAAGTGTGTTTTAATACAAACTCAACAAGCAGTCCTGAAACAAAAACACACAACTTCATTGTGCACTTTCCACAGTCATGTGTAGAAATTACACACAGCTGTTGGACACATTAGGATCAGTTCTTGAGAGCAGCCCTGCAGAGCAGGACCTGGGGGTCCTGGGGGGTGAAAAACAGACCATGAGCCAGCAGTGTGTGATTACAGCTCAGAAAGCAAATGGGATCCTGGGCTCCATCAGCAGAGGGGTGGCAGCAGGGACAGGGAGGTGATTGTCCCCCTCTGCTCTGCCCTCGTGAGGCCCCATCTGCAGCACTGCGTCCAGGGCTGGGGGTCCAAATACAGGAAGGCTTAAATTCTTAGGAGGAATTTCTGTATGAAGACTGAGGCCGTGTTGCTTACGTTCTACTACGTGTTGGTTTGAATGCTGGGAGCAGAAAGCTCCTGGAAGGTGAATGGAGTGCTGCATGCAGCCTGGGCTCGTGCAGATGGAGGCAGTGGGGCTGCAGCTCTTCGAGGAGCTTTGCTTCTGGGAACTGATCGCTCATCTACTTCATGTGAAAATATTTATTTTCAGGGAAGGACTTATTCCAGGAAGCCGTTTCCTCCTTGTTGAAGGAGTTGAACTTTTGCCCTTTCTCCACCTCTTGATTCCAACCTTTTCGCTTTGGGCATTTGCAAGATACGGAGGTGGTGGGTGGAGAGAGCAAATGGCTGCAGCTCCGATTTGCGCACGTCCTGCAGGGCCCTGAGAGCCCTAATGAGGGAGAAGCAGCGTTTGCCTTTCTTTTTGAAGTAGTGTGACTAATTGCAAGTTTGTCTTCCACAGAATGAAAGCTGTGCTTGGTAACCCAATCCGTTTGTTTACTGAGAGAAGTATAACCTGATCCGAACCCGAATTTGATACCGCGCTCCCATCAGCTCCCAGCTTTCAAAGAGAAGCTCTCTGCCTCTGCTTACATTGCTTGCTCAAGATTGCAGCATCTTGTTAAGTCGCTGCCCGCTGCAAAGTCTGGCACTTTCTCATGCATCGTCTTTGTGTAGCCATAGCAATGGGGTGCTACCTCTCCCTGGCTGAATTTCAGCACGGCGCAGGAAACCAAGCCAGCGTGAGGCAGGGTGTGCTGGTCAGAGCAGCTGTGTGGCTGCTGGGAGCTCACATAAAGACCTCTGCTTCTGCAGAGCTGCTTAGTCCATTTGCTTCACATACCTCACGTTAATTTCCTTGTTGCCATTAATCAGATAGCTCGGTGTCAGCGGCCTGAGATGACTTGAGATAGCACCGAGTAATTTAGAGCATTTGGAAGGTGTAATCTCTCCATTTATCTTCCGTGAGGCCGATGGGCATCCTCCATGCTGGGGTGGTGGGGCAGGAGAGCAGGGAGCACTGCCCAATCTGTGTGGCAGCTGTGGGCTTCGGAGGGGGGTGTGGAGGCTGCGGGTGAGGGCTGAGCATCACCTCCTGGCACCCTGCAACTTGCTGTTGTCCTGGGCTGGAGCTGATACCTCCATCCCTGGGAGTGGTGATCTCCAACGTCCTTATCAGCAAGGCAGACAGTGAGGTTGGATGTACCCTCGGCGAAGTGGCTGCTGGAAAGGCTCCATCCAGAGGGACCTGGACAGGCTCAGAAAGTGGTCCCATGAGAGCCTGATGAGGATTGCCACAGGGCAAAGCACGGGTGTTGTGTTGGGGCAGTCCCAGCTACGAGCGCAGAGTGGAAGAACTCCTTGAGAGCAGCTCTGCCAACAAGGACTTTGGGGTGTGCACCTGGCTGCCCCATCCCTGGATGTGCCGTGGGCATGGATGAGCCCAGGACAGGCTGAGCTGGGGGGCACCCAGCCTGCAGGAGGGATTGGAGCTCAGTGGTGTCTCCCCTGTTGGGTTCAGACCCTACAGGATGTGAGCTGGACAAAGCAATGCACTGTTGGTGTGGCTGTGAATGACCCCTTCGTGACCACTCTGATGTGAGCCACCCAACAATTTTTTTCCCTATCCAGCTGTCCATGCATCCACAGAATCACAGAATCACAGAATCACCCGGGTTGGAAGGGACCTCAAGGATCATGTAGTTCCAACCCCCCTGCCTAGCAGGGCCACCAAACATCCACATTCAGATCAGGTTGCCCAGGACCCCGTCCAACCTGGCCTTGAACACATCCAAGGACGGGGCATCCACAACCTCCCTGGGCAGCCCGTTCCAGGGCCTAACCGCTCTCCTTGTAAAGAACTTCCCCCTAACATCCAACCTCAATCTTCCCTCCTTCAACTTGGATCCATTTCCCCTAGTCCTGCTGTTGTCAGCCCTTTTGAAGAGTTTACTCCCCTCCTGGCTGTAGGTTCCCTTCAGGTATTGATAGGCTGCACTGAGGTCACCCCGCAGCTTCTCTTCTCCAGGCTGAACAAGCCCAACTCCCTCAGCCTGTCCTCATAGGGGAGGTGCTCCAGCCCCCTGCTCATCTCAGTCGCCCTCCTCTGGACCCTTTCCAAAATCTCAATGTCTTTCTTGTACTGAGGGCTCCACACCTGGACACAGGACTCCAGATGGGGCCTCACAAGAGCCGAGTAGAGAGGGACGATCACCTCCCATCCATACTGTGATGCCCGAATTGCACAGACAGAGATGAGCCAAGAGAAGGGGTTGTCTGTCTGCTCCACGTCCTTGGAACTACCTGCTGGTTTTGTACCAGAGCTTGGGCTTGCTTTCCTTTTCCTCCCTGGTTTCCAGGTGTCTCAAGGGCTCCCTGAAATGCTTCCTTTCTCAGGAGCTGGTGCTCGGTTGGGGTTAAGGTGTCACATACCAGCAATCTTTCTGCTTTAAACTTCTGGGTTATTTTTTTCACCTTTCATTTAATAAAAGTAGCTTTTCCCGTTGCCCTCAAACCTGTTTCAAAAGTAGGAGAAGTTCATGTCTTTGTGGAGGGCTTACTTTGCACTGCATTTGTTGGTGATCCATTGGAGATGCCAGCAGGATGCTCCATACAAGGAAACAATTTCTGGTTTGATAACAGCTCTGCCTTCCAGTTTTCTTTCCCAAACCTTACAACTCTAAGGAGGAACGTGTGGTCTCAATGGCAGTGTGGGTCTTTCTTATCTGGAGAGTTTTCGAGGTTGCTTCTGCTGTTCCTGTCATGTTTCTAGGTGATCTGCTGACCAACCATCTCTCCATAACAGCCGTGACAAACCGAGCTGCAGGGAAGCGCTGTCAGTGTCCGAGTGACATCAGAAGCACTTGCTGAGTATCTTCACTTCTGATCTTTCTCACGTGGATACCTGGAACTCAGCCCCTGCCTTTTCCATGGGCTGCGTTACTGCATCACCTCAGAGCAGTTTGCAGCTGGTGCATGAAGCCCTCAGAGCAGGACTGCAGCTGCCTCAGTGTCCCCCATAGCACAGGTGGGCACATGGGCTGGGGGATTAGCTTCAGTTCCTCAATCAGCCCTGTCCATGTGCTGCTTACCATGATCTGGTCTATTCTGGAGCCATCTGGAGCACTGACCTCCTCCTCCTCCTCCTCCCAGGGTCTGGAATGTGGCACTGTGCATGCTGTGCCTTTGTATTCTGGCTCAGAAGGAGCAGTACGGTGTGATGGAGACGAGCTTGAGCTCCCATGGTAGTCTGAAAGGAGACAAACCCCACTGTCAACGTCAGGGTCTTTCTGGATCACATCTGTGTGTTGTCAAGGACCAGTCATCATTCTGCACTTACTTTTCCAGCCCTCCATCACCAGCAATGATGAAGATCCCTGTCTGCCTCTGTGCCTTGCCCTCTGGCGGAGGCTCCTCACCTTTCTGCCCCTAAGCCTCTTTGCTTGGCTAAATGCTGGCCTTTCCCTCATCTCCTCCCACCACTCTGTTGCCCACACAGGGGGCCGACCCATCAGATGGTCCAGCACTGTTGTGCCCACACACTGTCCATGATTCCAAGGTAAGAGGGTTTGCCTGTATTGGATCTATGGGGCACCCAGTTGCCTTCACATGACTTCCACTCTGAGTTGGATGCTGGAAAGCTGCTAAAACTGTGTGAGCTTGCTGTACCAATGCAGCTTTTGCAGCTGATGAACGTGTTAATGAGAACCCACCCGAAAGTGAACTCTGCACTGGATGTTTTCGTTCTCATCAGGATGCTGAGTTCCCTAACAATCATCAAGTGTCAACTTCTGCACAAGTTTTTGTTCTCGTGCTACTCACGGTCGGATTGCTTCAGTGCAGGATTTTCACACACCGAGTATAAAAATACCACGAGCAGCTGCTTCGAACTTCCTCTCATTTCACTGAAATGTGACAATCAGAGCTGCTTCTTATCTGTCAGAAAGTTGTCTGTCCTTTCGATAGCTGCACTTTTGTATTTGTTTTCTTCTCCCCTTTCCCCAGGCTGAATTCCTCTAAGCAGGATTTTCTGGGGGTAGGTAGCTGTTACAGGGACTCACAGTTCCTTGCTGTGAGCAGCACAGGCTTCGTTGACGCTGAGCTCCTTTGGCTGTGCTGTGCTCCATCCCCTGTGCTGTCACCAGAGCTGTCAGAGCTGACCTTGATCACGGAGTTGAGGCACGAGACAGAGGTTTTAACTCCACTGTCAGCATTTCGGATAAACGTTTGGCTTGATGGTAGGAAACTGTTGCCTGAATTGAGGGTATGGGTGCAGAGATCACATCCCTGCAGGGCAGAGGTGCGCACAGTGTTGGCTGAGTTGTGATGTTTCCATGCAGGGGATGTGCTGGGCAGCACAGGGGCTTGGCAGCAACTTCTCATTGCCTCCATTGGTGGGCAGCCATGGTCTCATCTGGCTGTGGTGCTGTGGCACAGCAGAGGGTGAGCGGGTTGTGCCCAGTAAGGAACAGGAGGGTGCCTCATCTCCTCCATCTGCAGTGGGGTGAGGTAGCTCTGGCCTGGCCCTCGTGGTCAGGCGAACTCTGGTGGTGTCCCTCTCATGATGCCAGCTGTTAATGAAGAGACCCCGTGGTTTCAGCCACAGTGAGCAGTCCTGACCTGGAGCCAGCCATGGGTGGGCTCTGTAGGCCAGTCGTCCCTCTTGAAGGCCAGTGGTCCTGCTGGCTGTCTGCCTACCTTGTCCTCCCCCTTCCCAAACCGTCCCTGTCCCACCTTGTGATGAAGATGCTACAGGACACCACACTGAAACCTCCCTGGCTTCCTGTTTCTTGTGTTCCCTTCATTCAGTGTTGCCACCCACGGGAGGAGACCATGGGCAGATAGGACAGAGAAGGAACTTTGGAGGCCATTTGTGTGCTGCTCTGCCTCCCCCAGGACCAGCTCTGAACCCTTCCTGTCGATGACCTCTCCCGAGACCCTCCAAAGCTGGACCTTCTGTGTGCAGTCTCTGTGCTTCCTTGTCCTCACTGTCAGAAAGCTTTTTCTGTCATTTACCTTGAATCCTTCCTATTGAATTTTAAGCCCATCTCTTTTCCATGGTTGTTGAGAGCAGATTATTTTTGTCCTTGCCGCAGCTGCCATCTCTCTGCCTTTATGGCCTCACTGCCCTTTTCCCACCCCACCTTCCATTCTCTGGACTAAACATCCCAGCACACGCAGGCTTTCCTGCAGAGCCCTCGAAAGCATAATCCGATCATTACTATTGATTTATTGCGGGTTCTCCCCACATCCTTTATTTAATTCAGATCCCCGTTCCAGCTGACAGCCCACCCGCCCTGCGCAGAGCAGTGATTGCATTGCATGTACTGATAGAGATGAGGCCGCTCATCTCTAAGTCCCAGCGGAGCTCTCCTGTTCTGCCACAATGTGATTTTGGTGGGCTGGTGCTCAGCGTGTGATCCTGAGCTCCTTGGGTCTCTTGCAGCAGATGCACAGCTGCTGTCTCGTGCCGTGTCCCAGCGCCCTGCTGTTCTGCTGCTTTCTGTTATGCCCAAAGTTCCCCCACTGTGACTTGTGCTCATCACCTCCTCTTCTTTCCCTGTGCCTCAGAAGAGTCCGACTCCATCTTCTATAATCCTCGTGCATAAAGAGCAATTACATCTCCACTGAACCAAGTTATTTTTGTTTTCCTCTCCTCTACGTATTTCTTCAGCTTCAAGCAATCATTTTGGTTCCAACCCTGTACTGAACTCGTGCTCCCTCCCAGGTTGGCCTCATCTAGGAGTTCAACAAGCGTACTCTGCATTCCTCCAGCCAGGTTTCCAATGAGAACTGGGAATGGGGACCAGTTCCACCCATTCAGCGCGCTTGGAGTTCAGCGGAGAGTCAGGAATTGGTTTTCTGATCAGTTCTGCATCCACTTGGCAGGAGTCTCACCTCCCAGATTCAATTTATGTCATTTCTGAGGACGTCACATCAGAGTGCCACAATTTTTGCAGAAGACACCGATGTGATACCTTTTGTTGTTCTGCTTTTCGGGAAGCCTGGCCTGCCCCCCTCATAGAAGTAGTGTGGATCCCTTAGGCTGGGTTTGCTCTTTGCAGGTTACCGTGGTTGGTCTTTTTTGTGGAGTTCTGCTTAGAATCACAGAATCCTAGAATGGCCTGGGTTAAAAAGGCCCACAGTGAGCATCAGCTCCAATCCCTGCTGTGTGCAGGTCACCAACCAGCAGCCCAGGCTGCACAGAGCCACATCCAGCCTGGCCTCCAATGCCTGCAGGGATGGGGCATCCACAGCCTCCTTGGGCAACCTGTGCCACTGCCTCACTTCCCTCTGGCTGAAAAACTTCCTCCTCACATCCAACCCAAACCTCCCCTGTCTCACTTTAAAGCCATTCCCCCTTGTCCCATCACCATCCAGCCTCACACACAGCCGTTTCCCCTCCTGTTTATCCACTCACCCCGTGTTGCTCTGGACAAGGCAATGAAGTTGCTTCATCTGTAGAGCCGTGTTCCTTGGTGAAGCCCTCGGTGATGCCATTCCTCGTTCAGGCATTGAGGCCCTTTGGGGATTTTCGAGTGAACTCCCAGTGCTGGAGGTTTCTCCTGCAGGTGTTGGCAGCGTGGCTCTCTCCTACTCTGCAGATCTCAGAGGCAATTCATGGACACATCACCAAACCAGGCATCGTGCCCCAGGTGCTGTGTGCTGGTGCATCAGGACCACCTGGTTCCCCATTCAGTTACAGCTGCTTTGCGTTCACAGCCAATTGTGGAGCAAAAAAGGAAGCATGAAGGCAGCACCCTCCAGCTCTGGCAGTGCTGCAGCTTTCCCCTTTACTGACTTGGTGGGGGCACTCCGTCCACCCTGCAGTGCTTTTCTGTGTCCCATCCCTTCTGTGCACACCTTGCTCGTTATCTCTCACTCCATGACTCGACCTTTCTCCATCTCTTCTGGCTCTGTCACGCACATAATTGGGCATCAGAACGTGGTAGCGCTCGCAACGATCCGCCTCGAGTCCTTAAAGATTTGCACTCGGATGCAAACTCAACATTATCATTTCCTCCGGCCTTCAGCACAATGCAAACAGGTTGTTAGACGCGTCTTCTTCAAAGATTTGTATCTTGTTGCTCTAAAATAGACATCACGGTCTGAACCCTGCAATTTGCAGTCACGTTGCCCAGGCAACAGAGTTTTCTCAAGCAGAGTGGTTTTGTTGAGAAATGCCTTTGGTTAACTGTGATTTGTCTAATTTAACTTCAAAATGTCACCGATGGTGTTTGGGCTTCTAACCAGTGACATCACAGCTTGTGATGCTATAGGAGGTAATGCCTCTCCTTCTGCTGGTGTAGATGAGCGCCGGTGCTGAGTGGACTTGGAAGGGAATGACAGAGCTGCTTCTTTTGCATCTATCTGTGCACTCATGCAAGCTTGCTGCTCCTCACTGTGTGTAAAGCACAGAAACAGCAGCTGCTGTTGGATGCGTTTTACAGAGTTGGTATGAATGCCAGAAATTTCAGCTGTTGCGGTGATGTTTTGTTATTAATGAGTTCCATGTTTTCTTGTCATCACTACAGTGGTCACCTTGTTCTCCTCCATATGTCCTCCCCTGTCGAGCATTCAGGTTGTAGAGGCTGTGGGTCTGGAGGAGGCTGATCCTGATCTCCAGTGCTACAGCAGAGGGAATTAGAATAATCCGTGGAGGTGCAGAGTTCCAGTTGGCACTTGGAGGCCTTGTTCATAGAATAGAATCATAGAATCCTAGAATGGCCTGGCTAGGAAAGGAGCACAATGCTCATCTCATTCCATCCCCCTGCGATGTGCAGGGTCACCAACCAGCAGCCCAGGCTGCCCAGAGCCACATCCAGCCTGGTTCAACCCGTTGTGTGCTGAAGATGCAACGCGCCTTCCTCACGCTTGCTGCCTTTGCTGCCTGAGTGGGAAAATGGAACATCTGTTGTGCCTTCCAGAGCGTGTTCGTTAAAAGTCAACGTAACTGATGGAGGTCGTAGAATTTTCAATCCGTGGATTGAAAATGTGGAACCTTTGAGCGATTGATTGTGTCTGTTTGGGATCTTTGCCTTTCATGACAGCCCGCTAACCCAACTTCCAACCTCCTTTATGCTCAAAGTTAAAACTCCCTGGCAATCCAGGTGTCATCAGTGTGGCTTGCAGGGAAAACGAGCAACCCGTTCACATTGATGAGCCCACATATCTTGGGCTCAGTCTAAAGGCTCCACCATGGAAGAGGAGAAGTGTGCTGTATTGTGCATCCTCACACACGAGTGCCCTTGGATGGAGGGCCAGGGGCCACATTTTCTTCAGTACTCACCTGTGCTGAGGGAATCACATCTTTGTTCTTTCACCTTCTTAATTTTTTGGCAAAGTAAGCGTGTTGTTTTCATCCTCCCAGCAGTGGATGGGTGGGAAAACGGGTCGTTATCCTTTCTGTAACGCTATTTTTTAAGGATTCTGTCAGGGTTTCCCCAGTCTTGGTGCTCTCCAGGTCCCTCTTCCAACTCGTACTGTCAATCTGCATTCCTCCTTAAAGACCCATGTCCCAAAACCACGGCCATCAGTCCAGATGGGCCATTGCCAGGTGGTTCCTCCTAGAACTACCTTTGTCGATGCAATATCCCCATTAATTGGTTTAATTTGAGGTTGCTGACGTTACCACGCATTGTTTCCTGCTTCTTGAAACTGGTTCTTCTCTCCCTTACATTTATGCATTTGTTTTTTCCATGCCAAGCAGAATGCATCTTGCTAGACCTGAATTTCATCTCTCTGCTTCTGTCAGCCGGACTCATAAACCTGTCAGTCAGACTTGGCATGTTTGTGCCATTTCCTTTTAACAAGGTTCTCCTAGAAGTAAGGAAACTATCATTAAAACAAGAATAAAATCTAATTAGAGTCCGTGGTGTTGAACCCGGTATGATGTATACAAGAGAAAATAATGCAGGAAAGCATTCTAAATGCTAAATATGCATTAGTGTTCGTGATGTGCTGTGCACAGCTGCTGTGAAGAGTCTGGAAAACAAAGCAGGCGTTGTGGAGATTGTTAATATTTCTTACATGGAATCACTTAGAAAATGTTTTGATGCTTCCAAAAACGTTTTAAACAGCTGGAAAGGTGAGAAGAAGGCGCAGCAATGGATGGCAATGAGGGGAAGGTAAACCCAAACAGGAGCAAAGAAACCGTGCAGCAAAGAGAAGGGAAAAGATGCAGAGTAC
The DNA here is from genome assembly GCF_019232065.1 of Centrocercus urophasianus. Taxonomy (NCBI): domain Eukaryota; kingdom Metazoa; phylum Chordata; class Aves; order Galliformes; family Phasianidae; genus Centrocercus; species Centrocercus urophasianus. The sequence continues at coordinate 49,185 of NW_024884831.1, forward strand.
CGTTAGTGCAACTATGAAGATGAGTGCAGCTTCTCTGCTAGAACCAGAGGAGAATAAGAGGAAGGTAGGAAAGGGAGAAAAAGGGAAGTTTGCTCTCAACAGAGCTGAAGTTGCTTTTCTCCTGAATGAAGTGAGTGAGCCTGCTCTCTTTCTAGCAGCGTTTCCACTCCATGAGTGGGACTTCAGCCCGTGCTTGGTTGGCGTACGCCTTGGTCTCATTTCAGCCTCAGGCCCCAGCAGCTTGGTGTGTGCGACGAAGCAGCCAGGCAGCTCCTGCTCCAGGTTCTGTACTCAGTGCTTCTGGTAATTAAATACTTAAAAGCACTGCTGATGGAATTTCTCCAGTTTTCCAAGGCGCGGAGTCTTCATGGGCATGAAAACTTCCTCTGCTGTCTTGTCCTGACTCTGTAACTCACCAGGAATTGCCAGTTTGAGCATTAGTGATGGCTGGCAAATGCTGTCTGCCGTCCTCCTTCCCCACAAGCGATGGATTCCATGCAAGCACAGAATCACCAAGGTTGGAAAAGACCTCCAAGATCATCCAGTCCAACCGTCCGCCTACCGCCAATATTCCTCCACTATCCTGAATTCCTGTCTGCACGCCGTCCCTGTGGAAGAACACAAGTTTCCCATTCCTCCCCACCCTGCCTTGGTGCCTTTTGTGCTCTGCTGCACCTGCGATGGACCGAGGACTGACCCATGGCTTTTCCTCTTTGTGACAGCTTTACAACATTTTCTCCTGGTAGATCGCTGCCCTGCTCAGCTTCCCTTTATCAATCATGATGCAGTTGAGCTTCGGGCTTCCCATCGCTGGTTTCAGCCCGCAGACCGTGAGAAGCCAATCTGATGATGAATGATTTTCTGTCATCATGTAACAGGTTGAAAGCTGGTTTTTTTCTGAGGGCCTGAGCGTGGGCACGCTCCAGGAATGTCGTACCCCAGGCCTGCTGCCCTGCATAGGACACGCATCCCCTGCCCTTGTGCTGGGTGCTGCTCCAGACACAGCATAGGCTGCTCACCCAGAAGCAGCTTTCATTTGCCTGATGAACCTTTTTTTTTATTTTATTTTTTTTAATTTAGCTTCTCTCTTAAGGCTTCCTCCTTACCATCATTTTATTTAATTTATTTTCTCTCGCTTTTCATTTGAAGTTTGTCTTGCAGAAATTGATCAGGTTTCTGGCCTCCTGGCTTCCTCCCACTCCTCCTCCAACCTTCAGTGTGAGACTGATCTAATTCTGAGTCAGATGCCACCTCGGTTTCCATTATCCCAATGATGTTGGTGACTTGAAATCTTCCCTGACCTGCGGCAGTCGTGCTCCTATTTCAGATGCCACACTAGAGCCTCTGCTTTGCTCCAAGCCCACCAGGTCCTCGTCCTTCAGGCTCAGGCCCACTCAGTTCTGATGGTAAGGGCCATTCTGCACACAGATCTGTGCAGCTCAGGTCCTTGAGAGCATCCTTCAGTGGTGCAGAGCCCAGATGATAACAAACACTGCCAAGAGGACTGGCCTTTCCTCTTCATCTGATGCTCCCTGCACTAGATGGCCCCGTTCGTCACGACTCCATCTGAACAAGTTAGCTGAGAGATTCACTGATTTGTTCCTCTGTCCACCCTGCTGTACCTGAGGCTCTATGTTTGCAGAATGCTGGGTTCAAAGGGACCTCTGGGGCCATCTGGTCCAACCCCTGCACCAGCAGGGTCACCCAGAGCCGCTTGCCCAGGGCCACCTCCTGGACTGCCATGTTTCAGCTGGTGTCCGTTGCCTCTTGTCCCATCACCAGGCACTGCTGACGTGAGCCTGGCTTCTTTTCCCAGGTGCTGCCCATTTGTGGATCTCGCATTGCTCTTTGTGTTTTAATGATCTCAGTGTCTGCGTGGGCCCCATAAAGCTCTGGCCAAAGCAGTTCTTCCCTTGCAGAGCCTTCCTCTGAGCCTTCAGGAGATGCCACCAGCCCAACTTCGGTCTAAGTGGGAAGCTGAAGGTTGCTCCTTCCTGCAGCATGGCTGGTTTATGGAAGCGGTGACCTCCAGGGCATCCCATCCGTTGGCTGCAGAGCTGTCCAGTGCCCACGGATGGAGGCAGGCTGTGGGGAAGGTGAGGTGACCCCCCACACCAAGGCTGCTGGCGGTGCTCACACTGCTTTTTGGATAAGACTCTGCTGTTCTCCCTGCTGCCTGTGCTGATGGCTGCCATCCCTACAGGAGAGAGAGGCAAGATTTACTCCTCTGAGTCTGCAGCTCATATTTCTTCTCTTGCTCAAAGGCTTCCATGCTGCTGCCTTAAAGTTTTTCAGCTTCCCAGGAGGATTCAGATTTCAGAACTCCCTGCTCCTCTTGATGGAAGAGATCACAGAATCATCTGTCTCTCTTTAGGATGGTTTTGTGATGCATCTCATTAGGAAAATCATCGTGCTTTTCCAGCAGACCCATATGCCTCATCTGAAACAACCAAGAAGGCTCTCTCTCTTAGGCTGAATGGCTACAGCTCTGGATTTATCTTTTGTTTCTCAAGTACGCTTACCTGATGCAGGTGGTTGGCAGACACTCCTTGTAGGCTGAGGCACAGAACGTTGATCTCGCTGCCTGTCTGAAGTTCCTCTTCTAAATCAAAGCCTGTGAGTCTGGTCCATAGGAAAAGAAGAAAAAAACCAAGGTTTTTTTTGCTGTATAGGCCATGGGCAATAAGTTGGGCACTGTCAACACGCTGCACGGTTGGCTGGCAGAGGCAGAGGGCGTCGGAGGTGTGTTTATCTCAGATCCGCTGCGCAGCTCATGCACAGGAGGCACAGGAGGTCTGTCTGTTGCTTGCAGGCAGTGTTTGGTCTACGGTGTAGTCATACAGCTCCTGACCCCAACGACACCTCCTGGAAGCAGCAGACTATCTGCATCTGTGCCGTGTCACGGCAGCACGCATCGCTGGGAACGCGCTGGGAGTTCCTGCTCATATGGCAGCCCAGATGGAAGCACCGTATGCGAGCGGTAGGAGCCACCCAGTAGGACTGCCAGACTTCTGGGAACCTAGAACAAATATAGAACATGCTTCACAGCTCTTGGCCGAGTGAAGGTAGGCAGCTCTGCACAAAGTCCTGGCGCCCATTCGTGCTGTGGTGCTGTCAGTTGTGCTGATCAAAAAAGAAGACATTTGGCTCCCCGTTATCGGAGAGAGACAGAAAGGCATCAACACTGGAAAGCCTCTCTTTGGAGATCTGCAGAAAGCGGTGTAGAAATGGCTGACGTTGCAAAGTTGGGCAGGGTGTGAGTGCTGCTCAGGGACTGAGGAGAGTTAAGTGCTACAGTGCCAAATTGCTGCCTGCAGCCAACCAAACTAATGGGCTGCTTTCACAGAGTCACAGAATAGCCAGGGTTGGAAGGGACCTCACGGATCATGAAGCTCTGACCTGCAGCCACACACAGGGCCACGAACCTCTGTATTTCATACTACACCAGGCTGCCCAGGGCCCCATCCAACCTGGCCTCCAACACCTCCAGGGATGGACGGGGCATCACAGCCTCTCTGGGCAGCTGTTCCAGCCCCTCTCTGCTCTCACAGCACACAACTTCCCCCTGACATCCAACCTCCAGCTGCCCTCCTTCAACTTCAAACCATTTCCCCTCATCCTGCTGCCATCTCCCCTTTCAAAAGCGTTGACTCCCCTTTCTGCAGGTCCATTCCCTTCTTGCCCCAGCAGCATGGCTGATAATTGCTTCCTTCTCACCCCATTTTATCCCATAGCTGCCGCTGCTGCACCTCCACTTGCTCCCTCCTGGCTCTGCTCCTGCCTTCTCTCTGTGTTTGCACCCAGCTTTTGTCAGCACACGTTTTGCACGCCCAGGATGGTAACAACAAAGTTCTGAACTTCTCCAACTGTTGCAGCTCGCAGCTGAGGAATGCCTCTAAGAAGGTGGTGTGCTTCAATGCAGAGCATAAAATATTCGGAGACTGGTTTGATTCAGAAAGCATTTTTTGATGTTTTTTCCTCAAGTCAGAGGTTCCAGCATGAGCAGAGTGTACTTTTCCAGCTATAAAAGTGCACAAAAATACCCAGCGTTTCATAGTTGCACATTCTGGCCTCTACTTACTGTTACCATAAAGCTAAACTCTTTCTAATCAAATCTGCCTTCCCCTTTATTTTCTTTCCACTTAATGGACTTCCCTATCAGTTTTTATGTCACCCGGGGGCTTCCCTCAAGCCAGAAGCATTTGATGGGGACTGACTCAGGGTTAGTTGGTGCTTTGCTGCTCCTCTGTCTCCCATCCCACCCCTTCCCTTCCGTTTGGGAGCTTTGCAGCGTGGTACCCCCAGCAGTGACTGTGCCAGCTCCAAGTGCTGCAGGACCTGTCCATTCCTCAGCAGAGGGAAATGCAGCTTTGTTGTGGATGCTTTCTGACACTGAAGAGCAAACGGGGCTAACTCACCCCTTGGCCCTCCCAGTGCTCATACTTGTGAGTATATGCACCCAAGGTGTTTATATTCACTATTGTGTCATCACTGCACGAGGGGAGGGGCTTCATTTTGTAAACTATTTTTTTAAACTTCAGGATAGTTGTTGTTTTGATAGGACAAGGGGGACTGGTTCTACAGTGAGACAGGGGAGGTTTGGGTTGGATATGAGGAGGAAGTTTTTCATGCAGAGGGCGGTGAGGCACTGGCACAGGTTGCCCAAGGAGGCTGTGGATGCCCCATCCCTGCAGGCTTTGGAGACCAGGCTGGATGTGGCTCTGGGCAGCCTGGGCTGCTGGTTGGTGACCTGCACACAGCAGGGGTTGGAACTGATGCTCACTGTGGTCCTTTGCAACCCAGGCCATCCTATGGTTCTATGATTTGCACTTCCCATGGAAAATGCCTATTGCAGGTTGAAGCCTTCTGAAGTCCTGGCCATGGGTTAACCTGCTGCAGGTGGGAGCGGGTAACCTGGAGCTCTGGGCTGAGCCAGGGGCTGTAAGGGGCAGCCCAGTGAGGCCCTGCAGCACTGCTGCGGATGGGTATGGGATTGATAGAGGAAACTGCCCTGATCCTTAGGTAACACAATCAAACAAGTTGCCCAGAGAGGTGGTGCTGCCCATCCCCGCAGACACCCACGCTCAGGGGATGGGGCTCTGAGCACTGGTGGAGCTTTGGATGTCCCTCCTCACTGCAGGGAGTGGGACCAGATGGCCTTTAGAGGGCCCTTCCAACCCAAACCACTCCGTGATTGTATGATAAACAGATTTCCCATCTCTGTGCCCTCAGAAAAGCCTCATGACCCGGAGCTGTGCCCAGCAGTGTCCCACGTTGTCTGTTGGAGGCGATCGTTTCAGTGCTAGGATCCATCGTGCTGCAAAGCCCCAGCTGAGGGAACACTGCAATAAGGGAAATCCTTTCATCTTCCTTGTATTTCCCAGTTGAGTTGTGAAATGCAAACAGCTCTTCTCCCTTCTCAGGGATTGATGTGAGCTGATATTCGTAGCAGACGCCTCCTTCAGCGCGTTGCTTCTCGCCGCTCCTGAAGCCATGGCGTTTCCAAAGCTGTCACCTGCATGGGATGGGTTACTGTTTGAACAACTTTGAAGCTGAAATGCTTCTTTCAAACTCTCCTTTCCGACCTTTTGCCAGTCTGGGTGCTCAGCTATCGGATCTCCCCACGTTTGTGTGATTTGTCCTTCTTTACAAAAGCTTTTGTTGCCTCTTTACAGAATGGGACCTTTGGGACAGCAAGCCTTGTGCACGTGTGTGTAGAGAGAGGGGGATGCAGTTGGACACAGGCTGGGGGGAAAGCAGGTTTGGACTCACTTCTCTGTTACTGTGGGCTCGTTCTGAGGTTGCACACAGAAAGTCTCCTTCTTCCTGGCCATCTCTGATCTTGTACAGTTCTGGCTGAGGAGTTGGAGCGTGAATTCCAGGCCTCAGGAAATAAATAAATCACATAAACATTGTTGAGCTGAGGATAGTAAGACTATTTCTGCTGATAAAGGATCATAGTAGAGAGGTGTGCGTGCTGTACTGAGTCACCGAGTTAAAAATATCCCTTTGTCACAAGTTAGTGGTAAAATGCAAGCGAACCTCGTGTTTCCAAAAGCTGTTCCTGTAGGAGGGCTGAGCAGCTGGAGCTGCACCCGGCTCCGTCGGTGTCTGGGGGGTTTGGCATCCCATAGAACCATAGAATGGCCTGGGTTGCAAAGGAGCACAGCGCTCACCTGGTTCCAAGCCCCTGCTGTGTGCAGGTCGCCAACCAGCAGCCCAGGCTGCCCAGAGCCACATCCAGCCTGGCCTCCAATGCCTGCAGGGATGGGGCATCCACAGCCTCCTTGGGCAACCTGTGCCAGTGCCTCACCGCCCTCTGCATGAAAAACTTCCTCCTTATATCCAACCCAAACCTCCCCTGTCTCACTTTAAAACCATTCCCCTTGTCCCATCACCATCCACCCTCACACACAGCCGTTCCCCTCCTGTTTATCCGCTCCCTTCAAGCACTGAAGGCCACCATCAGGTCTCCCTGGATCCTTCTCTTCTCCAAGCCAATCAATCCCAGTTCCCTCAACCTTTCCTCATAGGAGAGCTGCTCCAGCCCTCTGCTCATCTCAGTGCCTCTGGACCCGCTCCCAGAGCTCCACGTCCTTCCTGTGCTGGCTTCCCCAGGCCTGGATGCAGCAGTGCTGCAGATGGGGCCTCACAAGAGCCGAGCAGAGGGGGACGATCACCTCCCTGTCCCTGCTGGCCGCCCCGTTTTCATGCAGCCCGGATCACAGCTGTCCTTCCGGGCTGCGAGCGCACACTGCTGGCTCGTGTGCAGCTTCTGGTCCACCAGGACCCCAAGTCCTTCTCCACTGGGCTGCTCTCGAGATCTTCGCCCACTCTGCATCAATAGCTGGCATTGCCCCGACCCGCTGCAGCACCCTGCGCTTGGCCTTATTGAGCATCATTAGGTTCGCATGGCCCCACTTCTGCAGCCTGTCCAGGTGCCTCTGCATGGCTTCCATTCCCTGCAATGTATCGAGCATTTCCTGATGGGGTGGATGGTCTCAAACATCCACCTGAAGCTCACACAGGGGTGTGGGGATGGCCCTGGCAGGGGCACAGTCCGTACAACGCAGGACCCAAGCAGCCCAGAGTGGTTCTTTGAGCTTAATGTTCCGAGGAGCAGCAATGGATTTTCGTGTTCTCCTTCCCGTTTCAGTTTGGTTCTTTCATGTTTTCGGAACCAGGTCCAAAAAATATTCTGTTGGAAAATTGTTCTGACTTTCGTTGTTGGAATTGGTTGGAATTGGTTGGAATTGGAATGTGGTTGGAATTGGGAACAACCTGTGCTGCAAAGGGCGGCCAGCACTGCACAGCTGCCCAGGGCAGCGGGGAGCCCCCATCCCTGGGGGTGTTCAGTGACCACAGGGATGTGGCACCGGGGGACGTGGGCAGTGGGATGGGCTGGGGTTGGATTGGGGATCTCGGAGCTCTTTTGTGGCTGAATGATTCTGCGATCTTATCAGTGCCTACAAGTCATTCCTGGCTGGTGTCAGGCATACAACCACCGAGCTGTGAGGAGATGGGAACGGTGATCTGCGAGCTCTTCGCCACCCTTTTGGTGCACAACCATCCACAGATGCTCTCCCTGCAATGCTGGGAGTTTTTTCACCTTGGGGTTACTGACTGGGCGAGCTGAGGCAGAACAATTGTTGGCTTTGCATCCCCCACGGAAAGCAGCTGTTGTCAGTCCATATGGTGCAGTCTGTGCAAGCGAGCACGGGATCAGTGCTGTTCGGAGCCGCTCAACTCTCTTCCCTCCCTCTCATTTCAGGTGGCCATAATTGCAGGAAATTTTGAGTTGGCTGAAATCATCAAAACCCACAAAGAGTCCGATGTTGGTGAGTTGGATCTTTTTTTGTTTTCCTATCCTCTTTTTTAATCTTCCTGTGGAGTTCAGGGCTGTTGTCAGGCGGCTTTGTGACCTGGTGCTTTCGTGGTGCTGCTCGCGGTGGCTGGCACAGCCTGCAGCCTGCTCTGGGTCTCTGGAGCAGCAGGATGGATCCTCTTTCCTTCTGGGACCATCGGTGTTCAGCTCATTTGTCCAGCACAGTGTTTGCTTATGGCTGCTGAGATTGCCAAAGTTAAGAGTGAGCCAAATTGTCTGGAGTGGGTCTGAAAAGCGCACTGTGAAATCCTTTGCCTTTTGTCTCTGTGCATTTTTGGGGCCGTTTCATACTGGAGCTTTTCTCCTGCAAAAGCTGTTAGCCAGAGCTGGGGCAGGGAGACGTGTCTTCTTGCAGCAGGGCTGATGGTTATGGAGCTGCCCCCACCACAGAGCTTCTATAAGCGATTGCTTCTTTCAGTTTGGTATTTCCTGCACCACCTTTTCTTTCCCAGCATCTCTTCTCTCCATTTGTGGTGTAAACATTATCCTGTAATCATGCAGAGCCGACCTTTAGGTCAGATGTAACAGCAGCTGGGAGCAAAGAAAGAGGGGTGTTTGAAGGGATGTCATTCGTCTTCCCAAGCAGCTGCTGTGCATGGAGAGCGCAGCGCTCAGGCAGTGGCTGGACACGTGCTGCCGATGCACAGCATTGAGTGAATTCCCTATTTTTGCTTTGCTTGGGCACTTTGCAGCTTTTGCTTTACACTCTTGAATAGTTTTTATCTCATTCTGTCCATTTTCTCACTTCTTACCTTTCTGATTCTCTCCCCAGTCCTGCCTGGGGGGGGGGGTGGGTGAGCAGCTGCGTGGTGCTGAGCTGCCTTCCAGGGTTAACCCACAACAGGCTACAGGTGGAGCACGACTTGTGGAGACTGGAACAGTCTCCAGCTGTTAGGCTTGGCTCTTGGAAGCATCCCTGAGTCTGGGATCCTGCACCCCAGCTCGTCCTTTTATCACTTATTTTCTCAGGCTCCCACTAACAGCTGAATCATAGAGCCATAGAATGGCCTGGGTGGAAAAGGATCACAGTGCTCATCAGTTCCAAGCCCCTACTGTGTGCAGGTCACCAACCAGCAGCCAAGGCTGCCCAGAGCCACATCCAGCCTGGCCTCGACTGCCTGCAGGGATGGGGCATCCACAGCCTCCTTGGGCAACTTGTTCCAGTGCCCTCTGAGTGAGCTGCTGAGGACCTTTGAAAAGAGTCAGAAAGGATTTGGGGAAAAGGCTGAATCTTATCAGGAAGTGTTAGAAACAGTGCTAACGAGAAGGCTGTCCTATTAATCCGAGGGGAGGGAGACTGCAGTGGAAGGGGTATGGGAGTAGATGACCTCCAAAGGTCTCTCCAGCCTCAATTGATTGGATTGATGTCTAACAGGGTGGCACAATTTTATTGAAGAAGTTTAAGGAAAATGGCATGAAACCGTGTCAAGTAAGAATGAATTGTTTGTGCTTTCGATGGGTCTGTTTGAACAAAATAGGTCAGATAACAGTTGCGAGCTGATGGCACACAAACCAGCAGGGCCAGATGGCATCCACCTGGGGTCAGTGGAACTGGCAGATGAACATCCAGGCAAGGAGAAATTGCCTTCTGAAGTTCATTAAGAACTGAGAAGCGCGAATGTCCGGCTGGAGGAGAACAAGGTTATTTGGGAGCACGATGTGGGGTGGGGAAGGGGTCAGCGTGAGGTGTGGGGGCTCTGGAGCACCTCCTGCAGGGCTGTTTGTTTGCCCCATTGGCATTCAAGTCTTCAATCTGCTTCAGTCAGCTCCTGTCAGCCATGTGCATGACTCTGTGTAATCAGACGTGCTCCTCATTACCTGTTCTTCACAACAATTTGCGGTGGCATTAATTGCACGTCGTTTTGCATCAGCTGGATCTCGTGTCAGCTGCTCAGCAATTTTCACCATCCCTCTTTCTGGGAAGTTCTCTTAGTCTGCAAGTTTTCAAGTGTTTTTTTCAGCTAATGAGTGGCTTTGTCATCGTGATGTGATGCAAATGCCTCTCCCTGCTGCTTTTGGAGTAGAGTTCTGCATCTACAAAACAACCCAAAGGCCATTAGAACTTTCTTTCCTTCCGTACGCCACTTGGTTTTTGTTGGTGTTTTGTCTCCATTTTGAATGCATTGTAACTCCGTATTGATTTCAATTATTTTCCCCAATTAGAGGATAAATATATCCTACAATACCAATTGATGTCTTCAGTTTGCTGCTTTTGTCCAACTAAGCACTTAACCGTCGCTGCTTTATTTCACAACTGTGGTTCTGTGACTGCTGTTCCTTTTTTTAACTCGTGGTTTTATTCATATTTACTCTTCCTACACGGAAGGAGATCCAGGGGAAACAGTACAGCATTAGTTCAGTGCTGAGAAATTGGTCTTAAGCATGTAAGAGTGGTTGGGACCATCTTCCCTCTTTTAATGCCAAATAGAATCGGGTCATGATTCACGGTCACTAAGCAACCAACTTCAAGTCAAAGGAATTCGTTCATCATCAGTCATAATGAGACCCAAAGCAGTTGCCCTGTATTACAAAAAATACCTTTTTTGTTGGGGAATTCCAATCTGCATGAGATCAGCATCACGGCAGCGGTTTTCCTTAGGGGTGGTGGTAGGGGTGGGGAAGTTCCTCACCCCCTCTGGTCCGGTTCGGCAGCTCTGCTGACCCACAGCAGTCCGTTCTTTTGGGATGCATCCACCTCTTGGCTCACAGCTGCTGGAAATCCTGCAGCCCTGGCTCCCTGGTGGCTCCGTATGGGAGTATTGGTGGCACAGAGCCTTCCTCTCTCCTTTTACCTTGGAACAGATGTTTTTTTCAAGGTGTTTAGGAAGGTGAAGACCTAAATTGGGCCTAGCAAGGGTCAGGAAGTGACAGGGACACGTAGCTCCTCACTGTGTCCTTCCCACGTGGAGATGATGAGCGGTGCATATCCCAGTGCATGCGTGTGTGAACGGACAGAAGGGCATTAATTTAGACCACGACACTTTTGGAAGATTCCATGAGTCTTCAAGCACTGAATTGTCCATAAAAACACCCAGCTTTGGGTGCCTCCACCAACTCAGGCCCACCCATGGGCTGGGGCACCTCCAGGGATGGGGCACCCACAGCTCTGGGCATGACTACCACCAGGCTCTGAGGACATGCAGAATGGCATACAGCAACTGATAAAAACATATGAGACAAGCAGAAGTAGAGGCTGTGACATACATTTCTTCCTTTCCAACTTCTTCCCCTGATTCCTTCTCAAAGGAATCTTTGGTAGATGTTGAAAAGCTTTGCACCGAAGCCATAAATAAGTACTCGCACGATCAAAAGCTTCATTTCTTTTTGCCTGATTGTGTCAGGTTTCCCAGAATGTGTAACAAATGTGGAAGTTTTTGCTGAGCTTAATCTACCACCCCTGCTTTTATTTTTTGCCAGTGACCTCTGTGTGTGTATGTGTGTAGGTCATTGCTAAAGATAAAAAGCATGTATATGACTGTACCAAGAACCAGCTTGCTGAATGATATTGGAAATAGTTCCCACTCCATTCTATTGCCTTCTGTTTGGTCAGACTCTGGAACCAGGGAGGTGGGGGAGTCGCCTTGTTAAGTGTTCCATAAATGTGTAGATGTTGCACTGAGGGACATGGTTTAGTGGGGGAATAGTGGTGGTAGATGGACAGCTGGACTGGATGATCTTAGAGGTCTTTTCCAACCTTGGTGATTTTGTGATCTATATACGGGTAATTGGAGCATAGTAAGTTTCTATGTGACTTGCTTCCTTGTGCCATCTACAAAGACCTCTTTCCTCACTGTTGTCAGTCAGAATACTGAGCGACCTGAAGCCTTGGTCTCACCAGCCCTTCAGTTCCTAAGGAAAGAGCTCTCTGTTAGAATAAATAGAATGTGGTTGACTGGTGGGGCAGCTCCTGGGTCCTGCTGGAAGGTGGTTATCTTCAGGTGAACCAGGTGATGCTCAAAGCTGCCTTCCAACCCAACCTAACCCAACCCAACCCAACCTAACCCAACCCAACCC
>NW_024884831.1:61093-92539 GCF_019232065.1 Centrocercus urophasianus
AACCCAACCCAACCCAACCCAACCCAACCTAACCCAACCTAACCCAACCCAACTCAACCCAACCAACCCAACCCAACCCAACAGGTTCGATGAATTACAATAAAGCAGAGCTGAGATCTGTGCTCTTGTTGGCACATCACGTTCAGTGCTCTGAACTGGAGATGTCACACAGCAGAAGTCCTGCTGTGGTCCTGAGAGCACAGATACTCTGCAGAAAGTCACTCCAGGCCAGGAAAATTGAGCTGAGTTGTGTTGGCTGTCAGTGCTTGTTTTTTGGACATTGTGTTGAGGGATATGGTTTAGTGAGAACTATTGGTGATAGGTGAGTGGTTGGACTGGATGTTCTTGTAGGTCTTTTCCAACCTTGGTGATCCTGTGGTTCTGTTTGGAAATGACATTAAAAACCAACTTGGTAACCTGGGTGTGCCTTCATCTTTGGGCACTGCGCTGGGAGGAGCAGCACCTCTGGTGGTGGATTCCCCTCACCGAGGAGGAGCACTGCCTGCTGCACCTCATGGTGGGGCTCTGATGTCCTCTCCATGCTGGGGGATGTGGTGATGTGGGGGAGCGTTGAGCCTCTGTTCTCACTGGGGTTGGCTGGGTGTGTGTTCTGCACTCACCATGGCACTCTTTGCCAACGATATCTGTGTGTGTGTGTGTGTAGGACGTTGGTAAAGATTATAAGCATTTATACAACTGTACCTCTGGCACTTTGGAAGGAATCATAGAATCATAGAATGGCCTGGGTTGAAAAGGACCACGGTGAGCATCAGTTCCAACTCCCTGCTGTGTGCAGGTCGCCAACCAGCAGCCCAGGCTGCCCAGAGCCACATCCAGCCTGGCTTCCAATGCCTGCAGGGATGGGGCATCCACAGCCTCCTTGGGCAACCAGTGAAGGAAGGAGTATTGGGTATAGAGGCCAACGGTTCAGTGAGTGCTCCTGCAATTCCTTGGAACTGAACTGCAGCTTTTGGGCTGCTGGCTGGAACGTACAGAGCCAAACCAGCATCCTTGATTGCTGCCCTTGGAATGGAGGGAGGAAGTTTGACAGTGAGGCTGAGAGCCTCTTCCCCTGTGCTGCTCACAGGTGAATTGGCTGCACCTTTGGGGACAGCATGGGGGAAAACTCGCAGCTTTAATTAATGTGTATTTTTAGCAGCTTCAATTTCAGTTACACAAATACGGAGTAACGGCTGCTCCCACTGTGCAGAGCTGCGCTGCCAGCAGAGGAGTGGGAGGGGGAGAGAGGAGGGGCTGTGTCCAGCCATGGAGCACCAAATGTGAGCGCGGGTCATCGAGAGCCACATGGAGACAGCTGGAGAAGTGTTGGAGGATGCTTTCAGTTTTGTTGATTGAAAAAAGCAGAGCATCGCAAGGCTCTGATTCCTGCCTGAGGAATGCTTCTCAGTGCTGAAAATCATAGAATGCAATCACAGAACCATAGGATGGCCTGGGTTGTAAAGGACCATGGTGAGCATCAGTTCCAACCCACTGCTGTGTGCAGGTCGCCAACCAGCAGCCCAGGCTGCCCAGAGCCACATCCAGCCTGGCCTCCAATGCCTGCAGGGATGGGGCATCCACAGCCTCCTTGGGCAACCTGTGCCAGTGCCTCACCGCCCTCTGGGTGAAAAACTTCCTCCTCATATCCAACCCAAACCTCCCCTGTCTCACTTTAAAGCCATTCCCCTTGTCCCATCACCATCCAGCCTCACAAACAGCCGTTCCCCCTCCTCTGGAGCAGGCGCCTCTGCTCAGCCCTGCCCTTGCGTCCCTTTCCTCCATCTCTCCTTCCTGGAAGCATCACCTGGGAGTCTCCTGGAGCAGCAGGGAGGTGCTGGGTGCCTCCTTCCTTCGCCTCGGTAATTTTCCACTGTTAAAATGTAAATGTAGCCTCTCAGCCTGGAACTGCGGAGACATTTGCACTTGGTGTGCTTTTGCTCTTTTACATGAATATTTAACACCGAGCCAGTAAATCTCTAAATAACCTCGCAGTGTTGATTGCCTCTTGGCTCATTACCCACAGCTCGGGGCTGCCTGGAGCTGCTCAGGTGCTGCTCAGGTGCTGGCACAGTGCTGTGGGTCCCGGGGCTCCTCGAGGAGCTCTGCTGCACCTCACGGCAGTGGAGCAGTGAGAGGCATTTCCAGCCCCAAGCTTTGCATTCCTCCTTCTGCAGGGCAAAAGCAAACATGGAAGTGTCAGATTAGCCGGGCTGGCTGGAGCACGGCTGTACTTCTTGGAGCGACGCTGTCATGGTAACTGGAGTGATTCATTTTGCTGCAAGATCCACAGTAAACACACTTTGATTAAACTCTTGAGAAGGTATAGAAAAGAATCTTCAAAGCTGATTGTACGAACTGCACAAGTTTTGCCTTTATTGCTCTCACTTCTCTCCCTTCCTCCCTGGGGCTGGGGGGAGGAAGCCCTCCTTGGACAGGATGCCTGCACCTGCTGGCTGCAGCTTGGGCTCAGCTCTTCCTTGTTGTTATTACCAATTTCAGGTGGTTTGGGTGCAGTGAGAAGCTGCTTTGGGCTCCCTGTGTCAGTCTGTGCTTTGAGGCATTGTGGCAGAGCCTCCTGGTGAGGGCTTCCCCTGGCAAACCAAGGCAAAGCAGCTCTCCCCGTTACAGCTTCGTAGACTCACTGAGATTGCAAAAGAGCTCTGAGATTCCCACCCCATCCCACCGTGCCCGCAGAGCACGTCCCCAAGTGTGATGGGACTCCCACTGTGTGCAGCCTGGAGCATCACAGCCTTCCTGTGCAGGAAAGAGCCTTGGTGGACACACATCTGTGTCCTGCACTGCCCTGTGCGTGCAGTGGCCCTCATTCCTGTTGCCTGTTCTTGTGGCAATGTCTCTGCCAAGTGCTGATTTTCTAATGGACTTCCTTGTGCAAATGGATGCACCCATAGCAACCTTCGACACCAGACTGCCTCCAGTGTTTGCTGTTTCCTTTTGGAGTCCATTTCACGGATTTCCCCCCGTGCAATATGGGTTCCTCTTCTGTCCTTTCTGCCATCTGGCCAAAATACAACGTCCTATTCTGCAGTTCTGCCTCGTGCACCAGGTTCTGTCTCCATCTTGTTGCACAGTTGAGTGTAGTTTTGTGCCTCCGAACATGTCTGATTTCTGCTGAGAGCAGCTTGCACTGTGCCTGCATGGCACAGCGTGGATGGAAGCACACACGTTTGAGGGCTTTGATGAACCTCTGGAGAAGAGCCCTGCATCTTTTGTACAAGTGATAGCTGTGTTCCTCTGATTGCCCTCCTCCTCCTGCAGCAGCCTGCATGTCTGCTTCTTTGTGTTCTCAGTTAAAGCCAGGCTTGCTAAGCAGGTGCCATCATCCCTGGATCACTGACTTCTCTGCAGCTGCACAGTGATCCCGAGATGAGCCCCAGAGCAGTTTGGGCTGCAGATTGAAGCACTGAGGCTGGAGCAGATGAGGCGTCCTCCAGCACTGCCTGGGCTGTGGGACCTCCTAGGGTTTTACTGAGCCCTGTGCTTTCCTCTGTGCCAGGACAGGTGCCTGGGTCCCAGCCTGCAGCTGCCGCGTTCAGGAGGCACCTGGGAGCCAAAGGTGCTTCACAACCTGCATGTGCATCATTAGAGAAGCCTCTGCTCTCATGGCAGTAATACAAAATCTTTGTTTTCTGCTCTGTTTTTGGACTCCTGACTCCCTTACCCCTAAATCACACTTTGGCAATGGAGGGAGCTGTCTCAGCCTTGCCTTGCGCGCAGTTACTGTGTGCTGGGGCCTCATCGAAATCTCTCAGATGCTGCAGGTGTCCTTCAGGAGACTGAACTGCAGCTGGGCTGCTGTTGTCAGAGCGTGCTGCTGCAGTTCAGTGCTCAGGAAGCTTTAGCTTTGCAGCCTGTGATGTGACCTGTAACCTCTTGTTTGCTGCTGTGCCACGCGGTGCCTCAGGGACTTTTGTGTTTGGCGCTTTGTAGGTGGGTCTGTGAGCAGCAGAGCGGTCCTGAGCTGCTTTCTTCAGCCCCACTGGTGTGAGGCTGAGATGGGGGCCGTGTTTCCCTTTGCTTTTGGGGTGGGTGTGATTTTGGTGCTGAGAGCAAGCCATCTGAATGTGCACAGTGATGGGTGCTCCTGCGCAGCGCATGGAAATGGGCGATTAATGGGGCAGCGCGCATTGAAGCACTCTCACTGCCCCGTGGCAGAAATCAAAGTGCCTTCCCTGTTGCCAGTGAGCCCTCCAGCACCCTGTCTGCGCCCCACTGCTAACGGCTGGTGCTTGCAGTGAGCAGCTCATGATGAACTCCACTCCACCTCTCCCTGCACGCAGGCTGTGCTCAGCGCTCCTCGGTTCTGCCGAGACCAACGGGAGCAGAGACCTCACGCAGCCCAGAAGAGTCTCTGCCAGGTGTTGCTGCTTTCTTCCCTTGCAAGATGAGTCACTGCTTGCTTTTTTTTCTTTTTTTTTTTAACTCCTCTTATTTTGAATGCTAACAATGTTGGGTTTTTTGGGAATTTTTGTTTTTGTTTTTTTTCGTGGAGATCGTATTCCTTATGAGCCCCTCCTGATTGCAGATGTTCTATGATCACAGGTTCACAGAATCATAGAATGGCCCGGGTTGGAAGCGACCTCAAGGCTCACGAAGCTGCAGCCCTGCAGCCACACGCAGGGCCACCAACCTCCCCATTGCACAGCAGCCCAGGCTGCCCAGGGCCCCGTCCAACCTGGCCTCCAACACCTCCAGGGATGGACGGGGCATCGCAGCCTCTCTGGGCAGCTGTTCCAGCCCCTCCCCGCTCTCACAGCACACAACTTCCCCCTGACATCCAACCTCCAGCTGCCCTCCATCAACTCCAAACCATTTCCCCTCGTCCTGCTGCCATCTCCCCTTTCCAGCTGACTCCCCTCCTGTCTGTAGGCTCCCTTCAGCTCCTGCAGCTGCACTCAGCTCACCCCCAGCTTCTCTTCTCCGTGCTGAACAGCCCAGCTCCCTCAGCCTGTCTTTGTAGTGGAGGTGCTGCTGCTTTGTGGTGTCTTTATGGAGAGCGGGGAGGGGCTGGAACAGCTGCCCAGAGAGGCTGTGATGCCCCGTCCATCCCTGGAGGTGTTGGAGGCCAGGTTGGATGGGGCCCTGGGCAGCCTGGGCTGCTGTGCAATGCGGAGGTTGGTGGCCCTGCACGTGGGGGGGGGGTTGGAACTTCATGATCCTCGAGGTCCCTTCCAACCCGGGCCATTCTGTGATTCTATGATTCTGTGATTAAAGATGTTCAGGCCAATGCCTTTCATCCCCAGTCAGCGTTCAGCACTTCTAGTAAAAGTAACTCTGTGCCTTTATTTCAAGAACCATGCTTGAAGGACACGGGTTGCTTTGGTTTGACAACAGATCTTTGAGAGCAGCGTGGAACTTCCTTGCATTTCCTGCGACTCTCTGCAGTTCCTGATAACTCTTAAAGCCTTCAGTTACTGTGACATGCGCCCATTTCATATTTGCTTCTTTGATTTGATTAAAGTGTTTTCCTACGAGCGGTGATGTAGTACAGAATTAAATGTCTCCTGGTGGTCTGTCATGTCAGGATGACACACAGATCCAGGGCAGCTCCTGTCAGCCCAGCACGTTCAATGTCACCACTGGGAGGGCGGCCGTTCGCCTCTGACTTCAACTTCACTCCCTTGTGTTGTGTTGATGGCAGTGACCGTAGGTTGGAGTCCTGCAGACTCCCACACCTGAATCCACAGCACGTTTTACACGGCCTGGACCATTCCTCTTTCCATCAGCCATCTCTTGTTGCTTCTGGGTTCTCCTTTTGCCCGCCTTGCCCTCTGGGTGCCCTGGATGCAGGGCACGGCGCTGCCGGCAGAAATCCTCCCTCCACGTGGCTGGAACATCAGGGAACAAACACATCGAGTTGCCATGGCAGCAAGAAGGTTTACAGGAGCCTGAAATTGTTGTGCTTTGAACCTAAAATGCTCCTCAGGAAAATATTCCGGGCGCAGCAGTGCTGGGAGCACTCAGGCACTCAGTGATGGAGCCGAGTGTGAGCTCTGAGATTCCCAAACCCAACCCCAACCCATCCCCCCCAACCATGTCCCCCTATGCTGCATCCACAAAGGCTCTCAAGCACCTCCATTGGGGACTCCTCACTGCCCTGGGCAGAAGTTGGATTTGGTGATATTTGTGGGTATTCCAATCTGGGATATTCTGAGTGAGCTGCATGTTGTTGACGATGTGTTCCCCGCTGAAGGATGCCTCACTTGAAGCACACCGAGCTTCAGAATGAAAACAGATTCATTGAGAAAAATGTGTCTTTCCTGACCTGAGGTCTGCATCACTTGGGCTCCACGGTGCACACGTGCCACGGCTGCAGCACAGCGCTTGTCCCTCTGTGGCTGTGTGAAATCCCATCTGCAGTCACCCTCCCTCTGCAGAGCTGCTGGCAGAGGTGGGATTTGGCATCTCCAGGTGGCTTTGTGCAGTCTGCTTCTTCCAGACACTGCCAAGGGTTAGGAAAAGGGTTAAGAAGGGCAGGCTTACCCCCAGAACTGAGGAGTAACTGGTGGCCAGGATCACTGCCAGTGACCATGTGCATATGCCCACCTCTGGGCCAGGCTGTGGACTGCAGGGGGTCCAGCTGGTGGCCCTGACCCTCACCATGGCTTTGGCCCCACTGAGGACTCTTTGGTGCCTCCCCAGATGCTGCCTCTAAACCCTCCTGATACAACTCTTCCACTCCTTGTGCTCCCAGCCCGTGGCTGTTCCCTGGGAGAGAAGCATGCACCGTGTGCCATGCTGAGATGGGAGCTGGAAGCAGATGGAGCTTTGTCTGTTCTGTCTTTTCCTGTGCTCCCATAAGGATGTGCCTCCTCTCCTGGGTGGTGAGGTCCTGGCACTGCTGCCCAGAGTGTGGATGCCCCATCCCCAGAGGTGCTCAAGGCCATGGATGGTTTCTGAGCTGGTGGTGGGCACCGAGCCCACGGCAGGGGTGGGGGGGAAGGGGCTTTGAGTTCCCTTCCAACCCAACCATTCAATGATTCTATGACAATTCCTATCCCACCTCCGCGCTCCTTCTCTGCTACCATCTTCCTGCCCCAGCATGGCATTGAATCACAGAATCATTAAAGCTGGACAAGGCCCCTGAGATCCCCCCAGCCAACCCCAACCCACCCCCACCATGCCCATTGACCGTGTCCCCAGGTGCCATATCTACTCCTTTTCCCGAGCACCTCTGGGGGACGGTGACTCCACCACTTCCCCGAGCTTCCCACCCCAATACCGCACCGCTCACCGCCCGGCTTCGCCCTGCACACCCAATCCCTAACGCCCCTTTCCTGCCTCTTTTGCAGTGCCTTTCAGAGAAACTCCCAGCTACACGAAGCGGAGACGGATCCTCGGTGCCGGCGGCCTCTCCTCCCCTCGAATTCTGCAACGCTCTGCCAGCGACAACAACTTGAAGGCAGAGAGCCGGGCGTCTTACTCTCCGGTGCCCTCCCTGCGCAGCCTCCCCCCCCAGCTGCTGGCCCAGATGCAGGAGGCTGCGGTGGGGGTCGGTGGTGGGGATGGCAGCCTGGCCAGCTCCGGCAGCACCCGCAGCGCCCACAGCCGCTCGCCGTCCCTGCAACGTGTGCAGGAGGAGAAGGAGGTCGACCTGCCCACGCTGCGGAGGAGCAGCCGCGGCAAGGCCAGGTGAGAGCTGGGTGGGCGCAGTGGGACTGGGCTGTGTCGCATTGGCACCCATGGGAGCGGTGGTGAGACACGGGCTGGCACCAGCAAGCGCCGGCAGTGCATGGAGAGGGGACGCTCAGGGCTTGGCATGAGCTCAGTGGGGGGCTGCTTCAATCTTCTCCCCATCCCTCGGTCTAATTTTGCGTCTCGAAAGAGTGGTGAGCACATCGATTCCATGTTGTGCTCGTTGTTGCCATGGCAATGGATGCATCTTGAAAACTAATACTTGGAGGTGGCATACTGCAGAAAAGCTGGCCCTGTGTGCGTCCGAGCCGGCTTCTGGCTGTCGCTGCCTCCTGCATACCTACAGGTGGTTGCTTTCTTGAACCCACTTGGGCCTGGGAGCTGTTGGTGGGCACGGCCACGCTCCCGTTGGTGGATCAGGACTGACACTGTGCTACAGAGATGGCAGTGGCCCATCCGTGTGGCTTTTGTTGTCCTGCTGCGCCCTTGTCACCCAGTGACCGTGAGCAGCACCAACTCCGGCTCTGCTGCTGCTCTGCCTCTGGGTGGAACCGAGGCACCGAGTGCTGATTTTTAGGGCAGAGACCTCCCTGCTAAAATGCTGCTGCAGGGCAGGAGTTGAGGAGAAGGCATCTTGGTGAAGGCTGGGTTCAGGCTTTGCTTCATGAAATCCTCTGTCGGAGAGGCGAACCGCAGCCATGCCTGGTGTAAAGTAACGTGTGCTGGGGGGGGTAATGGGGAGCTCCAACACTGCGTGTGCAGAGCAGGAGGCCGAAGAGTGGGTGCCAGCTGTGGGCTGTCCTTGTGCACGCTGATGAGCAAGCAGGGAATAGGCTTGGGCAGCAAAGAACCCATCTGCAGGTGACAGCTGTTTGCATTAAACACCATGCAGATACATCTTGGAGAGTCTTCGAGGTGATCTGAAGGGATCAGGGAGACAGAAGCATGTCAGTGAATGAAAAATAAGGAGAATAAGTGCAAAATAGAGAGGAACCATAGAATTGAACGACGCCGGTCCTGGGTGGGATTCCTAACGAACACTTTAACCTGGGCAGGTTTGCAGGTTGTTTCCTATGCAGTTGGGGAGCTCTGCTCACTGCGAGCTTCAGAACAAAGTGTGGTGGAACCACATCACTGCAGGAGGTTTGGTGGAGGAAGACGTGGGCACAGCTTGGTGCTGTGGTCGGAAGCTGTGCTGGCACCTGTGAGTGTCTGGGGACAGACTGAGCTCCACGCACACCATGAAAACCATCGCCAGGAGTTTGGTAGCAATGAAAAGATCCTCTGCTCTGAAGAGAGATTTAGGAGAGCGGGATTGTTACCTTAGAAACGACACGGATGGGAGGAAAAAAGTTAAAAATATTGGGAATATGGAACGGCTTGTGAGAGGGAAAACAGGGAACTTCTGATTGTTTCGTGGCATCAAGAAAAAAAAAGAGCATGCAGTGGAATTAATGGCAAGCAAATTCAAAACCAGGATGAGACGGTGCTTTTCCCTGCAGTGAGTCTGGAATTCACTGCCTCGGGAGCTTGCTATGCAAGGGCACAGTGTGATTATAGAAGCATTAGGAGGTCAGAGTGAGGGAAGTCACACTGTGGGCTTTTGTAATCAGTGCTTCTGGAGCTCCTCCTGGAACCGCCGGGAGCCCTGGGGACACACAGAGCAGCTCTGCCCATCCTCTGCCTACTGCCTGGGCTGGGGCATGTGATCCTTCCTGGCCATCTGCATTTAATGATGTGCATCTAAGATGTTTTATTCCATTTTTTTGTGTATTTCTGTATGGATGGCAGCATTCTGAGGTTCTGAGCTTGGGGCAAGTGGAACATGCACAGTGCAGGCGCCGTGCTGAGCGTGGCGGGTGGGCGGTGAGGCTGGGGCAGTGGGATGAAGCCATCCTGGTGATGGGAGGAATGTAGAGCAATGAGTTGAAGCTCAAGACTGGGAGCCCAGGAGGCGTTCACTTGGTGGAGAGAAGGCTGAGGGGAATCCGAGCAGTGCTGAAGGGTGGATGATGGTCAGGAGGAGGGCGCCAGGCTCTGCTCGGTGCGCCCAGCACCAGGACAAGGGGCGGCTTCATCCCATCTGACAAACCTGATGCCATGCTATGAAAAGATGAGCCGCTTAGTGGATGGAGGTGAGGCTGTCGATGTGATCTACCTGGACTTCAGCAGGGCCTTTGACACTGTGACAGAATAACTGGGGTCGGAAAAGACCTTCAGGACCATCTGGTCCCAACCATCAGCTCTGTCCTCAACAACACTCGTGGAGAAGCCGGCTGCCTGCAGTTTGCAGGGGCTGCGCTGCTGGGTGAAACGCTGGCCGGGCACAAAGAGCTGTGGTCAATGCAGGCAAATCCAGGCATCCCCCAGGGCTCAGCACTGGGCTGATGTTCCTGTCGAACATCTTTATTAATGATCTTGATGAGGGCATCGAGTGCACCCTCAGTAAGGCTGCAGACAGGCAGGGAGCGTTGATCTGCCAGAGGGGAGAAAGGCTCTGCAGAGGGAGCTGGACAGACCGGATGGATGGGCCAGGGTTAACTGTGTGAGTTTCAATAGGGCCGAGTGGGGGGTCCTGCATTTTGGGCACAAGAACCCCTACAGGCTTGGGGAGGAGTGGCTGAAAGCTGCCTGATGGAAAGGGAGCTGGGTGTGCTGGTGGGCAGCAGCTGAGTGTGAGCCAGCAGTGTGCGCAGCTGCCAAGAAGCCAACGGCGTCCTGTGTGGGATCAGGAGTGGTGGCAGGAGCAGGGAAGTCGTCCTGCCCTGTGCTCAGCTCTGGGGAGGCCTCACCTCGAGTGCTGGGTTCAGTGTTGGGCACCTCGGTGCAGAAGGGACGTGGAGGGGCTGCAGCGGGGCAGAGAAGGGCAGCAAGGGTTGGGTTGGGGGCTGTTGGGTCTGGGGAAATGGAGGCTGAGGGGAGACCTGATTGCTCTCTGCCAGCATCTGAAAGGTGATGGCAGCAGGGTGAGGTTGGTCTCTTCTGGCTGGTGACAGGACGAGGGGAAATGGCCTCGAGTTGTGCCAGGGGAGGTTGAGGTTGGATCTGAGGAAACGCTTCTGTGCAGAAAGGGCTGCTGAGCAGTGCGATGGGCTGCCAGGGAGGTGGTTGAGCCAGCAGCCCTGGATGTGGTTAAAACCCATCTGGATGTGGTGCTCAGGGCCGTGATTCAGTGGAGGGCTGTTAGAGTTGGGGATGTTTGAGTTGTGGTTGGACCTGATGATCTTTGAGGTCTTTTCCAACCTGAGCAATTCTATGATTCTATGATACTTACCACATCTCCGTGCTCAGTTCCCAGTGATGTTTTCTTTTCCAAGAGGAAAACACTGATAAGTGAAAGCACACCGTGAACACCTGGAGTCCTCTCACATCTCCCCCCCAAAATCTTGCAGGAAAATTGGTGCTGGGTCAGATTTTGATCAGAATTAAATACAAAGAAAAACCCACGGCTGCAGCACGTGTCCCCAAATCCTTTATTCTGAGGGAGGAAACCGCCAGCAAAATTCTGATTGTTTTGCAAATATATTCGGGCTGGCAGACATCATTTAAGGGAAGAATGGTTTAGCTGCAGCATTTCACATTTTCCAGGGGAGATGCTGTGTGCGTGGGCACGGGGCAGAGCTGGGGGTTGATGCACCCCATAGGGTTTGGGGCAGCCTCGCTCTGAGCATCCCCAGTGGTGCTGTGCTGTCCCCTGAGCCCACGGCTGGGAGCTGCCCTGGAGAGGTGTTGGCGGTGCAGACGGCTGCGATCCTCCCCCAATTCCCTGAGCTCTGAGGGTCTGCAAAGCCCCGTGTGTCTGTTTGTACCCACAGCTCTGTCCCAGAGCTGCTCCGGGCAGCAGCGTGGTGCAGGTGCAGCGCAACGCAGCAGCAGATGACGCTGCGTGTTTTTCAGGCTGTGGTTTTGATAGCTGCTAATGCTGCGTTCTGTGAGATGCCTGATGTGTGACTCACATCCCATGTGTGAGAGCCTCCACCTTTTTTTTTTCCTCCCTCAAATCCCACTCCATAACAAGTGTTTCCCTATCTGGATCGTGCTGCGCTTGATGTCTCCTGCACGGATGGAGCACCTTCAGCTTACCAGGGTCTGCTTAAACCCAAACCTTGTGCTTTCCCAGCCTTTCCCATGCTTTTGGGACACGTTCTGTATCGTGTGATCCTTCA
Source organism: Centrocercus urophasianus (assembly GCF_019232065.1). NCBI lineage: Eukaryota > Metazoa > Chordata > Aves > Galliformes > Phasianidae > Centrocercus > Centrocercus urophasianus. Next base: position 72,913 of record NW_024884831.1, read on the forward strand.
AAGATGAGCTTGAGTGTTCTTAGATTGCTTCAATCCACCCTTAAACTTCTCACTTAGATGTGCAGTCAGGCTCACCCCGACATTAATTAGTTCCCATTGCTGGTTTCCAGGTGAGCTCTTTCCTCTCAGCCCCTGCAGAGGTGCATTCCATCTCACACTGATCTTTGTATTAAAGGCTGATTCAGTGGTGAGCAGACATTAAGTTGGTCTCCTTAGTTTCATCCATTGGAAGCTTTCTCTCTCTGCAGTTACCCAAAAGAGCACCAACCATTTCCAGCTATTTGGGATCTTTTCTTGCTGTCAGTGAATTTGCAGAATGCTTTCTTGTTTGCTTTGCTTCTCGCTGCAGTGGCACTTCTTGTGATTGTGCCTTCTGGATTTTTCTATCTGGTGTGTGTATGTGTGTTTTGCCCACAGCAATCACTGCTGCTTTTCAGTTTCTGTAGTGTTTGAAGCCTCCCCTCCAGCCTGCCCTCCCTCCAGCCTTTCTTCCCTCTCTCCCATCTTCCCTTCCTGCCTTCCTTCCTTCCCTCCTACCTTCCTTCCCTCCTGCCTCCCTCTTTTCCCTCCTGCCTTCCCTCCCTTCTGCCTTTCCTCCCTCCTCCTTTCCCTCCTGCCTTCCCTCCCTTCTGCCTTTCCTTCCTCCTGCTTTTCCATCTGCCTTCCCTCCTTCCTCCCCTCCCTCTCTCCCGCCTTCCTTCCCTCCCATCCCATCCACCTTCCCTCCTCCCCACCTTCCCTTCATCCTTCCCTCCCTCGGGTGAACACTTCCCGCTTTGTGGCCATCCCCTCCAACTTTGCCTTCATGTTCTCAGCCTCTTGGAATCGGAGCACACAGTGTCCTGTGTCTGTTTTCTGCACCTTGTGTCTAACAAGTGGTCGCAGGCACAGTCCAGGAGCTGGCTGGGCATTCCAGACCCCACTCCTGGTAGCACATCTCAGCTCAGTGCCACCTCTCATTACTCTGCATCCCTTAAGCAGCTCTGGGTGGTGCAGCACAGGAGAGCTGTGTGCCAAGCCCAGCTGGTGATGCTCAGAGCAGGACGCACGCTGAGGGAAGCAGGGATTATGCTGCCTATGCTCCAAAGAGCCTGCTCTGCTCCTGGCCACGAGCATCTCTGCAGCAGGCAATGCAAATTGCTGCTATGCCCGTGGCTGCTGCAGGCAGAGAGCACACCGAGCACCGCTCCTCCGTGCACAGAAACTCGGAGAGCTTTGCTGGCAGCACCCCTCACACTGCTGGCCCTTCGCCACCCTGAGCAAACATCCTTCTTCTGAAATTGCTCAAACGGCACTTATTGCATCAACTGCATCCCAGGGATCTGATTTCTAATAATCGTGACCTCTCCTCGGGGGGGGTTTAATAAAATAGAAGCCTTGTCCCGACCTCTCCTCTCACGTTATCGCGTTTAGCTGTGCGGACCGATGCATTATTCCCAGGCCAATTTCCCCCTCAGCACTGTGAATGAGATCTTTGCCCTAAATGCTATCTCGCCGCTTTGTTTATTTATTTATTAAGTGCCTCAGCCAATTTGTTTTACCTTCACAGCTTCTGAAAGGCTCTGAGCCACTTGATTCGTTCTGGGGATTTGAGGAGGAACGGCCAGAGATTGTTTCATTCTCTCCTGCACTTTGCTTCTCAGCCCGGTGCCAGCTGTTAATCTGAGTCCATTCTGCATCTCAGCTGCAGCTTTGGACTCCTCCTCACAGCAGAATCATTTCCTAGGGGTGCTGGGAGCACGGAGCTCCGTGGTGTGAAGGCTCTGCCCTGGGCGCACTGTTTGTGGCGCAGCGGTGCAGCAGTATGGGGCTGTGCCCCACACATTAGATATGGGGTTTTATTTTGGGGTAGGATGAGTGAGGAGCAGAGTTGGAGCATCTGTTGCTCCTGGTGTGGTGCCACGGTCTGAGGTAACGCCTTGTTTGAGGGGTGGGAGGGGAGTTTCAGGCTGGACATTAGGAAAAGTTTCTTCTCCAAAGGAGTGGTTGGGTGCTGGAATGGGCTGCCCGAGGAGGTCACCATCCCTTGGGGGGTGTTCCAGGAACGTTTAGGTGTTGAACTGAGGGACGTGGTGGAGTGGGAAATACAGGTGACAGGTGGATGGTTGGACTGGGGGATCCTAGAGGTCTTTTCTGAACTTGGTGATGCTATGATCCTACGATTCTAAAGGATGATTTGGTCAGTGCTCCTTTGGAGAAGTGTGGTGAGGAGGAGCGCTGGTCCCCAACTGTCCAAATTGGCATCTTGTGCAGGAAACAGGGGATGCTTGCAGAGGAACTGCAGAATAACGAGGGTTGGAAGGAGCATTGGGAGGTCACTGTGTTGAACCTTCCATTAGGGAGAAAAGCAAGCTCCCAACTCGTTGGTGAAGGAGCCAGAAGGGCCTCGTATCCTCCTGAAATCCCCCTCCAGCTGCCCCCAGCACATGGTGAGGAGAGGAATCCACCAGGGGCAGCAGCTTGGGGCAGAGCTCTGCTCTAATGTGCAACACCTGGAAGGTGCTGGAAGGCGCTGCTGCCCTTGATGCTCATTGCAACGCATCCAAAGGAGCCGGGCGATCGCCTTTGCTGTTCTGATAAACCCAAAGAGAATCTGAGCAACGTTCAGGTGAGATTGCCTCCATGCTGGGCGTTGTTTGTCTCAGTAACAGCTTCTTCAGGGGCCCTGGGCAGCCTGAGCTGAGGGGGGCATCCAGCTCACTGCAGGAGTGGGGCTGGGGGTCCCTTCAGCCCAACCGTGCTGTGGTTCTGTGAGGGCTGGGGTTGGTTTGTGCCCTGTTGGCTCACCTGTTGGTGAGCACGGTAGGGATGGGTTGGGGTTGGACTCGATGGCCTCAGTGGTCTTTTCCAACCCGATTCCATGGTTCTGTCGGTGACCTTCTGAGCTCAGAGCTGCCCCCAGAGCAGGAGGAGCCACGTGTGGCTCTGCGCGTGGGGATCCCCGAAATAGACACATCTCTGGAAGTGTGGGACAGTGAATGGCAACAGCTTTACTCAGCTCCGCATCTCGAGGTAGGAGAGAGGCTGACAGCACTCACCGTGCCAACTTCTGAAGGGGAATCTCAAAAAGATGACGGGAATTCATCAGAAAGGCCTGAGGAATCTGAAGGCATCACATCCTTCTGGGCAATACGGGAAGTGCTGGGGCAATCCCACCAGAGCTGCAAGAGGCCAAACCTCTGGGAGAGGAGCTGCTCCCAGGGGCACAAAAGCTGCCTGCAGTAGGTCCAGGAAAATATCCGGGATCAAAGAGAGCCCTGGGAATGGGAATCTGAACTGGGGGAAGGCAATGTGAGCACCTGGAGCAAGGTGAAGCTGTCGTCCAAATGGAGACCGCGTGGGTTCTGCTGCCCTTTGGTGAGGGTCCGGTGCACTGAGCAGGATGGAACGTGTCCCAAAAGGGAACTCATTTCCTGACCTCTCGACCCTAAACTGGCAGGAAAACAAAGTGTTTGAGAAGAGAAACCACATTGCCCTGAGCAGCATTAGTGGTGTGACAGCTGATGTCAGCAAGGCTCACTAAACATCGCCGCTTCTCTGCGTTGCTGATCCCCAGCCTGCTTATTTTATATGGGGGAAACTGCAAGGCTTGGAAGTCTGATGGAGTTTGTTGATAAATAGGGGTGATGCGTACTGCAGGGAAGGAATTCAAACGGCCTAAATGTTGCATGGGATTGTAAATTAACTGCAGTCCCACCGGCCTCCTTGTCAGCTCCGCCATGAAGAATTCTGCTCTTTCATGAGGCATCACTCGTTAGAATACAGAACAAAACAGCAGCATGTACAAAGTGGGAGAGAAAATAGTGCCACCGTGGCTGTGCTGTGCCAGTGCTGGGTGGAGGGCTGCTCCCCAGCCACTGCAGGCAGCCCCTGTGTGAGGAGGGGGCCGTGGGATTTGGGGGACCGTGGGCAGTGTGCTGGGACGTGTCACAGAAAGGGAGGTGACACTGAAGGGTGCCAGAGGGAAAGAAGCCTTCCTTTGCATCCTGTTGGGCCACGCAGCGTCCATGGCTTCATTTCTCACAGTTTGTGCCTTATTGCGATTGCTGCTTGTCTCGGTGAGCTTCCTGTGCTCTGCAACGGGTCAACCATCAGCTGGCAGCTGAGGATGTTGTCTCAGGGCTGGCTGATGCCCACAGGCAGAGTCTGAGTGCAGGTGGCTCTGTCAGTGACCCCACGGCTGTCCTGGAGCCACCAGCATCCTTCCTACTGCCTCACTTCTGTCTTTCCCTGCGGTGCTGCTCCCAGCTGAGCTCTTCATGCACAGAATATTTCCACTTGGAGCTGTCTTTCTTTCCTCTTTTCACCTTTTAAGGGGTGTCTGCCTTCATCTGCAGGGCTCATAAGGGCTCCTCATCCTGGCCTTGCTGTTGGCACGCTCACCTGACCATGGCTGGGTTGGAAGGGCCCTCCAAAGGCCATCTGGTCCCACTCCCTGCAGTGAGGAGGGACATCCAAAGCTCCACCAGTGCTCAGAACCCCATCCCCTGTGCATGGGTGTCTGCAGGGATGGGCAGCACCACCTCTCTGTGCAACCTGTGCAGTGCCTCACCGCCCTCAGTGGTGCTCCTTACATCCAGCCTCAGCCTCCCTGTTAGTTGGAAACCATCTCCCTATCCCTCTATCCCTCAGATCCTCTTTGTGGCCCTCCTCTGGACTCATTCCAATGCCTCCATGTCCCCTCCCGTGCTGAGCGCTCCCCATCTGGGCACAGTGCTCCAGGCGAGGTGTCCCAGCACAGAGCAGAGGTGCAGATCCCCTCCTGCTGGCTGCGCTGCTCTGGATGCCCCCAGGGTGCAGTTGGCTCTCTGTGCTTTGAGGGCACAGCGCTGCCTCGTGCTGCTGCCCCCCACCAGCACCCCCAGGGCCTTTTTGGCAGGGCTGAGCTCAGTACTGGATGTTTTTTTTGATCCTTCTGCCACAAGGACGACTGCACGGACTGCCCCACAATGCAGCCTCACTGCTCTCCTCGTGCTCTCAGCATGCTGGGGTTGTCCCTGCCTCTGTGCCCACGTGGCTTTGAGGATGGGGTGTCCTTGGAAGACCCAGGTCCAGTGATGGCATGGATGCGCTCTCCTGGCGGGGTCTGAGCGGCCGTATGGCTCTGAGCAGCGGGCTGGAAGCGCAGGCATGGCCTGAATGCCAATGAGCTCCACGCAGCTCTGCAGCCCACCGTCCTCTCCTGGAAAGCAGACAGAAATGCAAAACGGTTGGAGCAGGTGCTTGGTGCTGTCCCAAGCGGGCTCCTGCCAGGCGTGGAGCTGCTGTTGCAGCAGGCAGGGCGGCTCGCACGGTTCTCTGCTCTGGTGAGCTGCCCTGGCGCATGCTGGGCTGGCTCCAGCGCCGTGCTCTGGATGGCAATGCGTCACATCTCACAGCTCGTGGCTGTTTCCGTGGGCTTGAGCGTCTCGCTGCTTTTCCCAAAGACTTTTGCACGATCGTTTGCCACGGCATCATCAACGTGTGATCTCTGAGTGCTTCCTGGGGGTCAGTGCATTGCAGGAGCCGGTGGAACCGCTGCGCTTTGCTCCCATCTCTGAGAGCCGTGCAGTCCCTGCTGTAGGCACTGTCCCTTGGCCCTGCCACCATTCGTGCCCTCCTGCTCAGCCTCATGCAGCCCATCTCTGTGCCCTAACCCCTGCTGCCATCCTTACTGCCATCTCCATGACCTCAGCCCCAAGCTCTGCGTGCTGCTCTGTAGCTCTGCTGTTGGCTCAGGGCAGCACCTGGATGCTGCATCCAGTGCAGAGGCTGTGCCTGTGGTGCAGATCCTGCCAGAAACCAAACAGGAGGTTTGGCAATGTCAGGGCCAGAATAGCAAATAGCAGAGGAGATTTCCTGGTGCTTCTGTCGATCAGTGGCACTCTTGTCTGCGCAGGCAGCTCTGAACAGAGCTGTGCAGGCTGACAGCAGAGAAATGCTGCATAGAAGCACAGACCGGAGGTGATCTCTTTGTACACAGAAAGAAGGAAATAATTTCTGCAGAAGCGGAGCTGAACAAGGACTTAACATCACATTGGTTTGGGGGATCCATAGGACTGGATCTGATCCATGCCCTCCCCACTGTGATCCTCGTGCCTTTCTCACAGCAGCACTGCTCCACCACCGAGCAGCTCCGTGTGCTTTGGGCTGATGGAGGAGCAGGTGGAGCAGCATTGCTGGTGCTGAGCCTAAAGCAGCTCTGCCCGAGGCCTGCACCCTGCGCACCGTGGACGTGAGGTCAGGAGAGGAGGGAGCCGTGCTCATGGCCCCAGCTGGAGGGGGTTTGGGATCTGGGACAGCTTTTGATTTTACCTGAGGGCAGCCAACTTTGAAATGCACGCAGGGTCCAGAAGGGCTGTTCATACTCCTGGTTTTTACCCACTTCACCCAGGCTGATGTCCCAGTGTGTGGCTCATTGTGGCCACGCGCCTGTGTGTGGTGCCAAAGTGCCCCAGCTATGAGGCTGGGCTTCTGCCCCAAATGTCTGATATTTAAAGGATTTTATGTCCTGGTTTCATAGAATCACAGAATGGTAGGGGTTGGAAGGGAGCTCCAGAGATCATGGAGTCCAACCCCCTGCCAAAGCAGTTCCTACAGCAGGTCGCACAGGTCGGCATCCAGGCAGGTCTGGAACATCTCCAGAGCAGGAGACTCCACCACCTCCATGGGCAGCCTGCTCCAGTGAACAGTGGGACCCATAGAGACACGTTGGGACCCATAGAGACACGTTGGGACCCATAGAGACACATTGGGACCCATAGAGACACGTTGGGACCCATAGAGACATGTTGGGACCCATTGGGACCCATAGAGACACATTGAGACCCATTGGGACCCACAGACTCCCCCACCTCCCTGGCAGCCTGTTCCAGTGCTCCTCACCTCACTGCACAGCCGTTCCTTTGCACATTGCTGCACAACTTCCTATGCTGCAGTTTCCAGCCGTTTCCCCTTGTCCTGTCTCCACTCCCCACTGAAAAGAGTCCGGCCTCGCCATGCTGCCCCCCACACCTCAGATATTTACAGACCTGGATCAGCTCCCCTCTCAGCCTTCTTTCCTCCATGCTGAACAGACCCAGCTCACTCAGCCTTTCCCCATAGCAGAGATGCTCCAGGCCCCTCACCATCTTTTGGCCCTCCGCTGGACTCTTCCCAAGAGATCCCTGTCTGTTTTGTGCTGGGGAGCCCAGAACTGGATGCAGTGCTCCAGGTGAGGCCTCACCAGGGCAGAGCAGAGGGGGAGGATCACCTCCCTCGACCTGCTGGCCACGCTCTTTTTAATGTTTAATGCACCCATAACTCATGTGCCCAAGTCTCCTTGCCAAGGTGCCAAAGGCATTGGGACCCCCCCCAGAGCTCTTTGGTGTGTGCCAATGGAGTGACCTTGGGCTGAAGCAATTAATGGATTATCATTGCTCTCTCCATGTGTGGTGTTTATGACATCCTTTCCTCGCTCCCTGCTTACGGTGCTTGCACCCCAAACACGACCATGCTGTATGGCTTGGCATGGAATTGCTCGTATTGCCTGGAGATGGGCATGGCTGACACTGGGCAGCAATCTCAGCTGTCGTAAAGCAGATTTGTTCCCTGTTAGTGGGGCTACTACTTTATGGTGGGCAAAGTCTTGCCGGTGGCCTTCCTGAGCTGGTTGGCTTGTAGCAGTGCATTCTTTTAGCTGGTTTTAATCTTCCTGTTGAAATATCTTCCAGCCTGAACCTCCCCAGGTTTTTCATTGCTTCTGGCTCCGTGTCAGTTAAAACAGACCCGAGATTTTGAAATGAGGAAAAGTGGAGGAAAAATGGTTGCAATATAATCTTTGAGCAGACGTGATCCTTGTATAAAAGCCAGCGTGGCAGGAAGCTGGTGTTTCACGTGGATGTTAGCAGGGAACCAAGCAGGTGAGTTAGTGCTTCAGAGGACATAAAATGACAGTGCACAAAATGAGGGTCCCATCAATGCTGCCGTGGTCCAGATCACAGCGCTGCAGAGATCTGCCCCCTATTCCCTCCTTGCCTCTTTCCTTTGCTCACTTCCAGCTCCTTGCTCCAGCCAAACCAATGGACACATGCCGTGTTTCGTGTCTGTGTGGGGACACATGGCCAGGCTGGGGCAGCTGTGGGATGTGCAGGTGTGCAGAGCCCTGTTCTCTCGGCAGATCTCCTGTCTGAATGCAGGCAACACTGTCGGCTTCCCCAAATTCCATCTGTGTTGATTTTCAGACTCTCATCTCTGTTAGGCAGTCCACCTTTGTATTCAGTTCTTATCAAAATCCAAGGCAAGGTATGAATGTGGTTTTTGGACTCTGTACTGCTGTCACTGCTGTCGATGTGAAGATAGGAAGAAGAAGCTTTCCTCGTGGATGATGCACTCGATGGAAGGAGCTGTGGGCAGTGCTGGGTCCGGTCACCATCAGGATTTGATTTGCAGAACCAGTGGGGACAGGGAGGCCACGCTTCTGTCTTTGAGCAGCCGAGTGGGCCACAAGCAGTTTGTACACCCAGGAGGATTACTTGAGTCCTGTGCCGAGAGTGAGGGTGGCTCTGGGGTTCTGAATGAAAGGGAAAGCTCTGCGTTGGCTCTGGTGGCACTCAGCCTCCTGGCTCGTTGGGTTTCCTTTGGATGGGCAGGGAGGAGGAAAGTTACGTTGGTGCAGCTGGCAGAGAGGTGGTGGCACAGAGCTCAGGGCTGGCAGCTGGCAGCTGAGAGGAGGGCTCTGCTGGCTGCACCATCCAGAAACAGAGCTGTCATCGTTCACAGCACTCAGAGGAAAACCCAGCAGCAGCCCTGGGTGTGATCCAGCACTGCAGAGCCCAAGTGTGCGTTGCAAGGGAGCGGCTCCAGCTGAGCATCACGGCTTCGTGTGCCCATGCACTGCCTGAGTGTTCAAGAGGAATCCTGGGTCTCGTGGGAAGGGACCTGCGAGAGCTGCTCGAGGCATCCGAGGCCTCCAGCAGGAATCTGAGCACTGACTGGGACGTGGCCTGCGGGCATCGCTGCGGAGAGATGGTTTTGAGTGATGGAAGGTTTAGGAATCTGACGGCAGCCGCAAAAGACGTTGGCTGTAAGTTGAATTCTGAATGTTGAAACAAGAGATTGCAGTGTCGTGGGCCTCTTGTTTTTTGTAAGCGAGGATAATTAAGAGTTGGAGTGAATGATCTCGCTGTCGTTAAGCTGAGGCCGGGTTCTGAGCTGCCCAAGAGCTTCGAGCCAGCATGGAAATGGTGGAGCCCAGGACTTGAGTGGTGACATCCCAGCTCTGCTGCCTCCCTCTTGCAAGGCTGAGGGCAGCCCTGGTTGCTGGTGCACAGAGTGCCTGAGGGTGCCAACGTGATGCCCTTCACCAGTAGGGCTGCAGAGGGAACTGTAGGAATCCTTTGCACGATGAGGATGTCTGCAGTTAATGAAGGGAAAGGTTGCTGATGGTTGGGAGTAGCACGGCCTGTTTGTAAGGAAGCAATGGCTCTTGCAAAGTGAGATTTCCCCCACTGAGCTGAGAGAGGAGCTGCACGTGTTGGCAGCCGTGGATGGAGGCGATCAGGTGAGCAAAATACATCTGGGTTTTCTGGGAAGCTTTAGATGAGGTTTTGTATTGAGGCTGCTGATGGAACGAAGGATGGGCTCAAAGGCTTCTAAATGGAGAGAGAGATGGGTGAGACTGAAATGTTGAAACTGGGATGGCAAACAGTCAGGAATGGGGCAGCTGGAGCTGCTGCTGCTGGAACTGCTTCATTCTGATTTCATCACTGGAAGGAAGCATGCTTTGAACCCTCTGCACCTGTGGAAGAGGCAAAGTTCTTTGGGTATCCTGTGCATATGATTCTAGAATCCATGATTCCAGATGGATGTGATTCCAGAACCTATGATTCTATGATTCTGATGAGGGCTGAGTGCATGAAAGGTGTCAGGTGGGCCACCACAAAGATAAACACAAAGCAGTGCAGCTGCAAGTATTAAATGTATTGAGTCTGCATTCAGCTACACGATGCCAAACGTGGAGTGCAGCTCCAGAACAGCACTGACAGCAATCAAAATCGTGAGCCTGGGGCACAGCAGCAGCTCAAAGAACTGCTGGAGCACCTCGAGAAGAGAGCAGTGATGGCACAAGTGAGGGGTGAGGCACAGATGCTCTCCTTAATAGCACCTTCTAATGCTGCTTGCCAGAGACAGAAAACTGTGCTGTCAGACCACTAACCCAGTCCTGTGAAGTATTTCATGTATTTCATCAGTTAATTACCTCAGAAGTGAGACTTCTGTTGTTGTGTTGTACTTCTTTGACCTGAGGTTTGTAGTGAGTCTTCCAGTTCTCTCCCTAGATGCTCAAAGTGTGATGGAAAGCTTCTGGCTGTGGCTGCTGGAAAGCTGCAAGCAGCTCGCATGCCTGCCTGCATTGGATTTGTGTCATTGGTGAGATCTGCTTAGGCTGGAGATGATTTCCGTGCTCAGGCCTGATGTCAGTTGGTGCTGGAGCTGACATAGCTTTCCTCTGGTGTTGCTGTCATGTTTCTGTGTGTGGGATCCCTGCCTGGGGCCATGCACCTCTTGGTGCTTGCAGAGCCACTGCTTGCTTTGTTGGGTCTAAATCTGTAACCGTGGTCAAGTGGAACTTCTTCAACCACATCCCTGAGGTTTCCTCTCTCAAGTCTCCGTTGTGGCACCACTGATGCCTTAAAGAAGATGATGAGCTCTGAGCAGCCTGTCAAGGTTCTGACAGACTTCATTCCTGGAGCACGTGGGCACTTCTGTCACATGAGCTCTGGCTTATCGGTCTCGGTGTGTAGTAGGAGTGAATAGTCTGAAGTGGGCTGAGAGCTGGGCCCTGGGAAGCTGCTGGTCTGAGGGGCCTTTGGGCAATGTGCAAACTGAAGTTTGGTGAGCGTCAGTACAGGGCTGTACTGCCCCAGCCTGCCTATTTCCCCAGCCCCCAGCAAGTCCTATGTCTCCAGCAGCTGGAGCCTGACAAGGGCAGGGGATGCATGGGTCAGCATCGTGCAGCCCTTTCCTAACCCATCTCTAACAAGCTGGAGCTGTCCTGCAGCCCAGGAGCACTGGGGATGCATCTCTGTGCATGATAAGACTCAGACTGTATGTAGCTCAGATTGCACTGAGGGTCTGAGAGCCGTGCTGGATGCAAAACACAAAGACCACTTCTGCAAACACTGCTGCACCCCTCATTGCAGCCCCTGTACCAGCACTGCCTTCAGGCTGACTGCAGCCCCGTGCAGGCACTGCTGGAGCTCTGTGCAAACAGCTCCAGGTGTCCTCTGCTGCCCTGTGGGCTCCTCCACCCCTTTGCACAGTCTGCTCTCGTATTGCTTGCAGCTGAGTCCCTCTTAGCGGTGGAACAGACCTTCAGCAGCTTACGGCTGTCTGGGAGTGGTTGTGGACTGCTTCCCAAGGGGGAAAATGAAACAGAAGGGCCACAGGTCCCCTCTGCTTTCCCCTGGTGTTGTGTGTAAGGTATTGGCATGCTCCTGAGGTCCTCTTGCTCGCTGAGTACCTGCCGCACACCGCGCTTTCCATCAGCTCTTCCTCTTAATGTAATTCACGTATTCAAGAACAGTTTCTGAAATTCAATCACATCCCCATTCCAGTTGCCTAATATACTCCAGCGGAGTTTTCATTATTGGAATATATTAAATTAAGTTGTTTCCTTTGCATCTCTTAAAGGTGCAGCTCCGGCTTCCCATCCATCAGAAACGAACAGCCGTGTGTCCTGCAGGGCAGGTGGCTGCTCAGTGCATTCCTTGTCCAGGCAGGGAGAAAGGCCCGACGCGATTCCCTGCTAAGGCAGTTCAGGGAAGTGATGTTTTGTGACATCTTTAAATCTGGTTATTTTGCTCCTGGCTCGTTTGTCTGCTGGGGTGCAGCCATAATTCAGGCGATACCAACAGATGATTTGCTGCAGCCGTGGTGGATGCGGCTCTGAGCGCTGAGATGCCGGCGTGATCCGTGCCCAGTTTTCCCAGTATGATGGAGGGGAGAAGCCTGGAGGATGGCTGAGGCTGAAGCTGTTCGTACACTGGCAGTCCCCTGTGTTCAGATGAGGAAACGCGGGTGCAGGAGGGTCTTATCAGCATCCCAGTCTGAAGGCTGTGTCAAAGACAAAGAGCAGATACAGCGGCGACAATCTGCTTGGAGAATTGCTGCTGCTGATAAGCAGCGTCTTCCCCTCGGTTAAGATCCAGTCTGTATGTTTATAATCTGCTCATCTAAATTCCCTACGTACTTCCAATTGAAGGTGGCATTCTGCTTCGTTTCCTATATGGAGCTGATTTGCACTCTGGACGTGGTGAAATCCACACGGTGCTGAGCATCCCAGGGGGTGCCCAACAACGTGGGGATGTGACCCCTGGGGACGTGGGTCGTGGGCATGGTGGGACGGGTTGGATTTGGGGATCTCAGAGGTCTTTTCCGACCTGCTCGAATCTATGATTGTGTTTTGTGAAAGGTCTGATGTGCTTTTCAGTGGGCAACCCAGGGGTTGGACTCGATGAGCTCTGGAGGTCCCTTCCAACCCCTACAACTCTGTGATTCTGTGATTCTGTGACCCAAGTGCTTACAGCTACCTGGAGGCATTTGAGGCCACCCTGCAGGCATTCAAGGCCAGGCTGGATGTGGCTCTGGGCAGCTTGGTATGGTGGCTGGAGACCGTAGCAGGGGATTGGAACGAGATGAGCATTGTGGTCCTTTTCATCCCAGGCCATTCTATGATTCTGTGATGCTACCTGGGGATGGCAAGCAGACTCCAGTTTTTTGTGTCACCCTTTGTCTCTTTGCAATTTGCTGTTGGTAGGAGGGAATGATTAACCTGGAAACACAGCAGAGACCAGGAACAGCGGAGGTGTGGGGAGGTGGTGGTGGTGGTGATGGAGATGATCCTCTCCTGATGGCTGCTGTCAAGGCAGTGTCACACAGCTTTATTCAGCCCATTAATCAGCACACCCTGCCACTGCCCTGAGTGTGGGGCAGAGTCTGTTCGTGAGGACAAGCACAGGAGGTCGTGGTTAGCAGTGATGGTGTGTGAGAGGGCAGTGATCACACGTGGAATGTGAGACATTGGTGTGAGAGAAGGTGTGAAAGGAGAGGAGGAGCTCCCTACGTGTGAAAGCAAGTGGAAGGTCCCAGGTGCAGCAGGAGATGTGGGGAGAAAGGCTCTGCCAGGGAGGTGACCCACTGTGCAGGGGCAGAACATGTGGACATGAGCATCTCCAGCCTGGATCAAATGCTGCAGAGAGAGCTGGGGCATGGAGAAGGCAGGGGATCATGGGGTGGGGTGGGATGGGATGGGATGGGGTGGGATGGGATGGGATGGGATGGAATGGGGTGGGATGGGATGGGATGGGATGGGATGGGATGGGATGGGAACGGGAGGGGTGGGGGATGGGATGGGACAGGATGGGATGGCACAGGATGAGATGGGATGGAGAGAAATGGGAGAGGATGGGGAAGGACAAGATGGAGAGGGATGGAATGGAATTGGGGTGAGATGGGTCAGGATGGAATGGCAGCTGTCCTGTCTGGTAGCAGAAGAAAGCGTGCCTGGAATGTGTTCAAGGTTTGGGAATTGGCTCCACCAAGGCTGAGGCACTGAGTGGAATTGCTGCACCCCATGGAGAAGTGCTTAGGGAACGTTCACCCATGGGGAATGGCACTGATGTTTACAGTGCTGTGGAGATATGTGTGCACACGTTTGTATACGCACATCCTTCACATATCCATATATATTTGCATTTTTCCCTCTCTATCTGTCTGTCTCTCTGTCTGTCAGAATGATTTACTGTAGCTTGCTCTTTATCTCCATGATCCATGATTCAGGTTTTAAGGAGCTTGTGCATCTTTTTCTATCAGCACTAAATCGAAACCTCCTGGATATACAATGGATTCAAGCACAGCTCCCCAGGAAAGGTGAACACAGTAGATGTAATCTGTTGGTGTGATAGAGGACATCTGATGGAGTGCCCTGCATTAAACAGATGGTTCTCCTGGAGAACGTGGCATTAATGCAGAGCTGTGATGTAAATAAGCAGTGGTCTGAATGTGCAAGAGCAGTGGGTTGCTGAAAGGGAAGTGCTGGAACAGAAGGAGGTTGGTAGGAAAAGCCACCTCGTGTCGGTGCTGCTGAGGGTCTTCAGAGTGATCTCTGGTGTCCTTGGCACCAGGAGCTTGCTCTTGGGCTCTGATGACATGAAGTTGGTGCTTAGGAGGGCTGGGATGTCAGGGGGAATTTACAGAATGGGAGAGCTGCAAGTAAGATGGAAATGTAAGCAAGACGTGTCTGAAAGATAACAGATTTCTACTATGAATTCGTAGTTGCCCTGTCTGTTTCTGTTGGAAACTTTAAGGGAGGATGTTTGGGAACATTAATCAGAAAATGACAGCCAGAATGATGTGCAGGCAAGTGCTGACAGCATTGTCCAACATCCTGCAAGGCCTTATTGAAAACTTAATTTAGAATGGGATGGGATGGAATAGTTCAGGAAGGGGCTTTCAGAGGTCATCTGATCCAACTGCCACTGCAGGGCAAACCTGTTGAAGTGCATTGCTGAGGGCATTGTCCAAATGCCTCCTGGACACTGGAAGGCGTGGGGCAGCAACACCTCCATTCCAGTGTCTGGGCAAATGTTCTCATTAGCCAGCCCTGGAGACTGTCTGATCCCTTTTTGAAGCTGCCTCTGCTTTCAGCATTCATAGCATCCTCACACACGTGGTCTCATAGCTGAAAGGAATTGCTTTTCCTTCTGTTTCACGTCCCTGCAGCAAGGTTAATGGTTACAAAGGCACTGGAAATGGGCTTGGTTATCCTACTGGAGGCAGAGGTGGGACTGAGCATCAGTAAAGGCTGTAAGTACCTGAAGGGAAGGGCAGAGCCAGGCTCCTGTCAGTGGTTCCAGTGCAGAACCGAAGGCACTGGGCACAAACTGGGGCACAGGGGGTTTCTTCTGAGCATCAGGAAACACCTCTGTGCTGTGCAGGTGGTGGAGCCCTGGCACAGGGACCAGAGGGGTTGCGGGGTGTCCTCTTTGGGGATCCCCACGTCCACGTGGGCTTGGGGCTGGACCAGCTCTGGGTGTCCCTGCTGGGGCATTGGGTGACCAGATGGACCCAGGGGGCTCTTCCCACCTCCCAACCACTCTGTGATGCTGCGAGAGACGGTGGATATTGGCACAGGTGTGAGTTGGAATCATTCTTCCATATGGATCTGGAAAATAGAAAGTGACCCTAGGAGCTGCAAGGGAAGTTCTTCCAGTGGGAGCACTAAGAACAAGCAATCTAAGCAATTCTAAAGCGAGGAATCCTAAGTTCAGCAGCGAGCACACAGTTATCTGCCAAAGCTGATTTCACCGGTGATGCTTCCACTCCAGTGCTCCCAGTTTGATTTGCTTTGATTTTCCCAGAGTCACAGGGCTGAAGGGCTTGCAAGGGACCTCTGGGAACCCCCGTGTGCTCAGTAAGGTTCCCTACAGTGGGATTTCCCTACTGTGGGTGGCAATTTCTTCATGGGAGACATTCCAAAAAGAGTGGACCTCCATTCCAAAGGAGTGTCCTCCTTTGCAGACCTCTGACGCATTCCAGCTTTTCATTCTGCAACTCAGAAGAGCTGAAATGTTTGTAATGATGCCCCAACGCTCGTTTGGTTGCAAGATAAAAAGTTGCACTGGGTCAAACAGTGCCAAGCAGGGGCGATAATTCCATGGGACTGGGTTACAGAGTGCTGAGCAGTGCTGGAAATGAGGAGAGGCAGAATGGCCTTGGAGCGCCGCCGTGAGCGCGTGCAGCCGCATGGAGCTGGTGAGGGGGTTGGGTGGAAGGTCCATTTACCCCAATATTTTGGGTTAATGGCCCGTTTGGCAGCCTTTGGTGCTCGGAGCTGATCTGAGGAAGGGTTGCACCGAGGTTCTTCACCCTGGTTGGTTCATCCATCGGCTCTCAGAGCTCCGCGCTCGGGAGGATCCCCAAGGATCCCCATTGCGGGCACAGCGCCGGATTCTGTCCCATCTCCTGTGAACATCACCAGCAGATTTTGGCTTCGTTCCCTGTTTTGAGCACTTCTTGTAATCCTGGTTATCCATTGATCATTTTAACTTCCCAACAAATGCTCTTTTCTGGATGTTTCTGAAAAATGACGCATTGGTTTTCGGGTGCATCGCTCCTGCGGCTCCATTTTCGTGGGTGTTCCTTTTTGGTTTGGTTCATTTCTTTGTTTGTTTGTGAGTTTGTTTTTCTTTCTTTCTTTCTTTCTTTCTTTTTTTCCTTCCCCCCCATTTAACTTTAAAGGATGCATGATTCATTCTGTTTTGTTTCAGGCTTTTCTTCCTCGCTGAAATACAGCTTTGTCTTTTTGCCTGGTGTTTCTTGTAGAGCCTTCCTCACCCCGTTGCTCCCAGCCCTGCTGCCTTCCTTTAAGCCTCCCCCAAGACTTCCTGGGATACCTGAGCCCATAAGGTGCCCACAGTTTCCAGGACACCAGCAGTGCCTTTGCTTTCAGCTGACCACTGGTCACTTCTTACTGCCATAATTAGTTTTTATGAACTTTGTTAAACTGGGCGCAGTGCTGGTGACTTCATTGGCTTCCATTGAGCCTGCAGCATTACGAGCCTCACCGCACTCAGGTCACTGTTAATTAACGTCTTCCAATTAACAAGATTATGAGCCCTGCCATGCTCGCTGCTCAGCACAAGGTCAGGAGTGAGTTTGCCTTTTCCCAGGTGCTTTGTGTCACACCTTCTCTCAGTGTCTCACCCAGGGCCCATTGGATCAGTAGCTCCACTAAAAATGGGGATTCTGGTTCTTTTATTGCATCCCCTTGACTGCCAGCTCCTGTGCAGAGAAACATTTGCCTTAGTTTGGGGTTTTTGTTTTCTAGTTCCATTTGTGCAACTGCTGTCTGCAGCTGTACATCTGATGGCCAGCTTCTGTCTGGTCTCTTTCTGGCTTTACCCCTCCAGTGTGAGCATCCCCAGGCAGGTGCTGTTCTGCATCTACCAGCTTTCCTCCCTTTAGTTGGAGGCCCTCCATCTCGTGTTAAATCCCAGCAGCTGCTTCCTCTGGGATGTAGAAGGAGCCCACCTTTGCAATACAGGTGTCTTATTGGCTGCATTTTCCTCAGTTTCTGATTGCTCCACGTCCCTCTCATCTGCGCCGTGCTCTCATGCAGTCTCAGCCATTCAGCTGGATTTTACCTCCCTGCTCCTCGGATTTGGCTTTGCATTGTGCTGGGTTGTTTCTCAGAGCTTTTGCTTGCTGGTCTTTGTCTTCAGCTCCCGGAAAGCTGCCTCCAGCAGCCCTCTCCCACTCCTCACATATCACTGCTCCACATGAGACCCTCCCCAGCATTTGGAAGGGTCCCACAAAGGCTGCCACCTTACCAAACAGGACACGAATCACCAAGAATTCTTCTTGCATTTCACAAATCTCATCTCGGTGCTTAGCAATCACAGAACGGTTTGGGTTGGAAGGGCCTTCTAAAGGTCCCATTCCCTGCAATGAGAGGGACACCCACAGCTCCATCAGGTGCTCAGAGCCCCATCCCCTGCCCGTGGGTGTCTGCAGGGATGGGGCTGATGGACCACTCCACAACTTGCCTCGGTGGCAGCATTTTCACTTTCTCAGCTGTCACGTTGGCTTTGCTTCTTGCAGATTTCCCTGTTTGTGTTCAGTGCCTTTCACACCTCCACGCACAGCTACGAATCATGTGCACAGCTCGTCGTCAGTCATCCTGATGGCATCACGTTGAGGGTCAGACTTTCTGCACTCACAGATATTAAGAGCAGCCGTGCGGTGCTCCGCAACGAAGCCCATCTGACTCGAACAGCTCCGACCGAGTGGTTCTGCAAGGTGCTGAACAAGCTGAGGAGTGAACAGATTCGCACCCTGCGCGGATGCTCTTCTTCAAGAGCCACGTAGGGCTCCTGGCAGCCCATCTGCACCACAGCTCCTGTTTGTGCTGACGGTAATTCTGCACAGATAGAGCCTTCAGGGGGTTCCTTGGCTGTCGGAAGGTTGGAAACGGTTGCGATTACTTTAGTAATTAAATCACTTTAGTAATTAAAGTCAGAGCGTGGTGTGACCGCATGGTTGTGCTCCCAGGCAGGGCCAGCATTTTGTGGGGTCAGGGGTCCCAGGTGCCCACGGGTTCCTGTAGAATTCTTCTGCACCACCATCTCTCATCCCTCAAATACGAAACCTCAGCATGCAATCACAGAGCCATAGAATGGCCTGGGTTGCAAAGGACCACAATGATGGTTACAACCCCCTGCTGTGTGCAGGTCACCAACCAGCAGCCCAGGCTGCCCAGAGCCACATCCAGCCTGGCCTCCAATGCCTGCAGGGATGGGGCATCCACAGCCTCCTTGGGCAACCTGTGCCACTGCCTCACCGCCCTCTGCATGAAAAACTTCCTCCTCACATCCAACCCAAACCTCCCCTGTCTCACTTTAAAGCCATTCCCCTTGTCCCACCACCACCCACCCTCACACACAGCCGTTCCCCTCCTGTTTATCCGCTCCCTTCAAGCACTGAAGGCCACCATGAGGTCTCCCTGGATCCTTCTCTTCTCCAAGCCGATCAATCCCAGTTCCCTCAACCTTTCCTCACAGCAGAGCTGCTCCAGCCCTCTGACATCTCAGTGCCCTCCTCTGGACTCGTTCCAAGAGCTCTGCATCTTTCTTGTACTGCTTGGTGATCCTGCATGCAGCAGGGGGGCTGGAGCTTCATGATCTTTCCAACCCAAGCCATTCTTTGACTCTACGATCTACCAGAGCTGTGTCTGCCTGCACTGCTCGGATCCCGAATTAAGCCAGGCGGTGGCACAGTGTTTCTGGCAGCAGGACAGACTGTGCCCCTTCCAGGTGCCGCTGCTGGAGGCGGCACGACGCGCCTGCCCGGCGCGTGACTCAACACGAGCTCCTTTTTTAAGAAATACAGATGCGGAATAAATGGGAATCAATTACACTTCCTACACAAAGAATCCCCTTGATTTGGCATCTGACACAGACACATCCTTCCTTCCAAGGGAATAGAATTTGAAAATTCGTTTGAGTTTCAGGGAAACTTCCCAGACGTGCTCTCCTTCTCAGCAGTGACTCTGGGAATGCACTGCACGCATGTGTGCCCCTCCAGCCCGATGCCAGGGGTCCTCCTGGGCAGCCTGGGCCCCATTGGGCCGATTCCAGCCTATGGAACTGCCACCCCATCCCCTTTCTGTTGGGGGCAGACCTGCTCCCCCCGGTGCCTTCCAGCTTCTGAGCAGCACCCTGCAGCGTAGCTTCCCTCATTGGTGCTGAGACACACCAGTCCCCCAGTGTTTGGTCCATGCAGGAATGGGTGGCAGTGTCCCCATTGCTTTGGGCTGATCGTGGAGAGCATCGTGGTGGGATGCTGTCAGCGTCTTGATTCATTCTCCTCATGGTTCATAGAATCATAGAAAAGCTCGAGTTGGAAAGGAGCCTTAAGGATCGTGGAGTCCAACAGCCAGCTCCACAAAGCACCGCCTCAAAATGAGACCCTCTGACTGAGGACACTCCTTCCTCTCTGGCAGTGGGGGCTGTGCCATGCTTAGAGGAGCTGTGCCATGACCAACGGGCTGTGCCATGTCCTGGGGAGCTGTGCCAGGCCCTGGGGAGCTGTGCTGTGCCCTAGGAGCTGT
>NW_024884831.1:92549-96174 GCF_019232065.1 Centrocercus urophasianus
CTGTGCCAGGCCCTGGGGAGCTGTGCTGTGCCCTAGGAGCTGTGCCATGACCTGGAGAGCTGTGCCATGACCTAGGGGCTGTGCCATGACCTGGGGAGCTGTGCCATGCCCTAGGAGCTGTGCCATGCTTAGAGGAGCTGTGCCATGCCCTATGGGCTGTGCCATGTCCTGGGGAGCTGTGCTGTGCCCTAGGGAGCTGTGCCATGCCCTAGGAGCTGTGCCATGACCTGGGGAGCTGTGCCATGCCCTAGGAGCTGTGCCATGCTTAGAGGAGCTGTGCCATGCCCTACGGGCTGTGCCATGTCCTGGGGAGCTGTGCCAGGCCCTGGGGAGCTGTGCCATGCCCTAGGGGCTGTGCCATGTCCTGGGAGCTTTCCCATGCCCTAGGAGCTCTGCTGTGCCCTGTGGAGCTGTGCCATGCCCTGATTCCTGCTCCTGTTCCACCCGTGCCCATTTCCCCAAGGTGATTTTGGTGAAGCTGAGCTGTGAGCTGCTGAGCCAGCAGTTGTGCACCCGTTGTGTTGGAGCAGATCTGTGCTGTGGAGCCATGGTGCTCAGTGGGTGCTGTGGCAGCCGGGGTGGCCTTCTGGGAAGTGTCCTTCTGGGTGCTGTGCTCAGTGCCTGCCACGTGCAGGGAGCTGTGATGTGAACATCAGTTTACGAGGAGCTGGACTCATTTCCCAGCACAGTTTGTGTGTGTGGACGCCAAATGCCGTGTTTAGGGCACCCGATTTTGACTGGGCCACATGTAAAGACTCAGCAGCCAGAATGTTAAAGGTTTCTTAGTCGTAAATGATTTCCTTCTTTACGGAGCAGCTCCCACCTTCTGCTCGGGTTCCTCCATCGCCAGGCGTCACAAAGCCGCTGACCTTCAGCGGCCAAAATGCTCCCAGGGACCAATTCATCACCTCCTGTCACTCCTGGGTGGCACTGAGCAGGAGGCACTGCTGGAATGATTCACGATTCGCTTTTTCTTTCCTTAATAGAGCAAAATGTTTGAAGGGTTTGGCTGGGTCAGCAGCGGACTGCAAGCATCCTCCTGGATCCCATCTCCTTCTGGGTGTGGGTTTGGTAATTCTTTGCAGCTCTCTGCAGCCTCTGTGCTCCTGTGGTGCATCTCCAGCAGAGCCAGCCTTCCTCCTCCCTTTGTGAGGAGGATCTGCCGGGGTGAGGTGCATGCTAATGCACCGCCGCTGGCTGCTCCTGCATTTGCTCGACTTATCAGACAGGTTGTCCAAATTCTGGAGGGCTGTGATCTTGCAGGATTAAAGGCGTAATTTTCAGAAATCCCCTTATCCTCTTTGTCGGCAGATAAAACTGCATTTTGTCTTTCCGATAGGGCTCTTTAAGATCTGATGAAGCAAACCCGGCAATATAAAACCCTTTTAGCTGTCAGGGCGGAGAGGCACCAATCCAACCACCGCTGTGGGTGTTTTACTGGCTGGGATGCGCAACGGAGCGCTTTAAAGAGCAAATCAATATCTGCGGTTATACGAGGGGAGACGAAAGCTCTTAATTAATTGTCTCCTGAGGGTTTGCAGTTCTGCTCCGTCTTCTCAGGACGCGTCGGTCGCAGTCAGGCAGAGGTGTTGGGACTTGAAGGGACGCGGCTCGGAGCGGCGCCGCTCGCCGCCCCATCGCGCTGCTGCAACCTGCTGAGCTGCCGCCGCTCCTGGCGGACGCTGGATCTGACCCGAGGGCTCCTCGGCTCCGGCTTTAAAATAGTGCTCTGTGCTAATTAGCCGAGCGCTGCTCTCTCGCCGCTGTCTGAGCAAAGGAATGCGAGTGGCTGCCGCTCCCCCATCGCTGCCTCTTCCCGAGCTGCCGCTAATTGGCTCCGGTTAGCAGGCGATTTCTCGTTTAGTTCTGCAGAGATGATCTAAGACCAGAAGTTTCTCAGCAGACTGAACAGTGAGCTAAATGAGCAGCGCCGGAGGAACGGAGAGGAATAGAAAGAGCCCTAGCAGTCAGCCCAAGTCTGCCTGATAGCCTGGCTCGGGGTCTGAGGGAATGAGGGTCCCGGGGGTCCTGGTCAACCTTTGTGCCTGGAGGAAGCCCCAGCAGGGAGGCACGGAGCTCTCTATGGGTGGAACTGCCTCGTGAATTTTGGGCAGAACCTGCAGCGGGGAGGGACCCAGGCGGTGCCCAAAGCATTTCTGAATTCGGGATCCGTTCCTCACGCAGCTCATGGACAGCCAAGGGAAATTCCCCTCCACCACCACCAAGATCTGCTGGAAACACGCAGCTGGGATGCAGCGTGGTGGAGAAGGACCCGGGCTCCTGGTGGGCACCATGCTGACCGAGAGCTGAGCGATGGGGGGAGGGGATCTGCTCCTGTTCACAGCCACCCCGGCAGCACTGAGCCCAAAGCTGGGCTCCCAGTACAGGAGAGTTGTGGACATACTGGAGAGAAGCCCACTGCAGTGCCATGAGGATGCTGCAGGGTGCGGAGCTGCTCTGCTGAGGGCTGGGGCTGCTGAGCCTGGAGCAGAGGGGCTGAGGGGATCCCATCCGTGTACACAAATACCCAAAGGGAGGCTCAGGGGATCCCATCTGTGTACACAAATACCCAAAGGGAGGCTCAGGGGATCCCATCTGTGTACACAAATACCCAAAGGGAGGCTCAGGGGGATCCCATCTGCACCCATCAATACTTGGAGGGAGGTGCCCAGTGGTGCCCAGGCAGAAATTACAACACAGGTTGCTCCTAACGAACATGAGGAAGCATTTCTGTGCTGTGCAGCTGGTGGAGCCTGGTGTGGGGACACAGAGAGGTATGAGATCTTCCTCCTTGGGGATCTCCAGAGCCACCTGGATGTGGGGCTGGGCACAGCTCTGCGTGTCCCCATTGCGGCAGAGGTTAAAGCATGTGGACACGGAGTTCCCTGCCAGCCTCAAACACTCTGTGGCTGAAGGATGAATCTTATCACCATCTAGAAATATGATGCCTTTCAGTGGATGGCCTCATTCCCAGGCTTCGAGGTCCCGTCTGTGTGCTGATGTCTGGCTGGGGAAGTCTTTCATCCTTTCTTTGGCAGCTCTGGGTACTGCAGAAGGTCTCAGAAATAGCCAAAACCCTCCAAACCTTTCCAGCTCCTTCAAGGACAGCTGAGCCCTGGAGGGGAGCTGTGCTCAGTGATCCACATGGATCGCTTCTGACTTGGGCTGTTCTGTGGCTCTGTGAAGGGCCTTAAGCCACCCCAGAATGGAGATAACAGCCTCCCTGTGTTCCTTTAGCACTGATGTGATACAGCGCAGCGCTCACTGCCTCCAAACATCCTTCATTTCTGCCCATGAGAAGGAGCAACTGTTAGGAAATCACCTCCAGAATGTGCTGTGACCAAATCAGTGCCCCATCCGTGGGTGTGCTTTTGGTGCACGAAATCCAGCAGACGTCATCGCTGTTTGAAGTTGGCTTCTGTCTCTGGGAAAATAGGCAGTGAATGAAATCAAAGAAGCCCGAGGTGACGGGCTGTGGTTCCTTGTGCAGTTCCCAGCTAAACATACCCTGCCCAGCTTGGAGTGCAGGGCTCGGTTCCCTGCCTGTTCCTCCTCTGGATGTTGGATGCTCCCCTGTGTGCTGGTGGCCATTCCTGGCACGTCTGGAGGTGGGCAGTGGGGTGAG
>NW_024884832.1:0-26626 GCF_019232065.1 Centrocercus urophasianus
GGGCAATCTCTTCTCCAGGCCAGCTGGCCACACTGCTTCTGAGAGGAGCCAGGATGCCGCTGGCCTTCTTGGCCATTTGGGCACGCTGATGGCGGCTGCGACGTCTCCCGTCCTCCAGGAGCCCAAGTCCCCCTCCGCAGGGCAGCTGGCACTCAGCTCTTCTCCCGCTCTGTGCTCCCGTTTGGCATCGCCCCGACTCAGGAGCAGCACCGTGCCCTTGGCCGCGTTGAACCTCATTCAGTTCTCTTGGGCCCACTCCTCCTCCTGTCCAGGTCCCTCTGGATGCCGTTCCTTCCTTGGTGCAGAAGCCAGAAAACTCAAGGATGAGGAGAGCTGCGGGGAATCCCTGTGGACCCCTCCAGGGATACCTGCACCACCTGCTCACATTGCTTCTCTAAGGTGCCGGTATACCAACAGCACAGCACAGCACTGAGATCTGTGTTGTGACCACAATCTCACTGCAGGCACAGAGACACTGCAGGACTCACATGACTGAAATGTTGTCGTGAATGATTATGTTCTCCTTAGGTGAGGCTGTGAAGTTGGTCTTTAAGTGAGAATAACTGAAATGTATCAAGCTCTGATGGGGATGAATGAGCGAGCAGAGAGCTGTAGGTAAGAATTAAGGGGCAGTCGTACATGGCTGACTCTGTTGTAGGTGTGTAGTACAGGACACCTGGCCAGAAGGAGCAAGTTGATGAGATCCTCTGCACACAGTTGGGAGTAGAGTCGTGATAACAGGCACTGGTTCTTCTGGGAGATGTCAAATACCCTGGAATTTGTTGGGTAAGCAATGCTGCCAGCTGCACACGGTCCAGGAAATTCCTGCAGTGCGTTAAAGACGACTTTCTGATGCAGGTGGCGGAGGAGCCAATGAGCAGAGGGGTGCTGCTGGACCTTGTTCTTACCGACAAGGTAGGGCAGACTGGGGATGTGAAGGCTGGGGGCAGCCTGGAATGCAGCTATCAGGAGATAGTGAAGTTTGGGATCCTGAATGGAAAAAGCAAGGTAATAAGGAGGATCACAACCTAAAGTTGACTTTGAGAGAGTCAATTTTGACCTCCTCAAGGAACTACCTAGACGTACCCCATGGGCAAAAGCATAGCAAGGTAAGGGGGTCCATGAGAGCTGGTTGATATTTAAGCACCACTTCTTCCAAGCTCAACATTGATGCATCCCTAAGAGAAAGAAGTCAGGCAAAAATGGCAGGAGACTTGTGAGGAAGAGCAAGGAGCTCGTGGAAAAACTCAAAGAGAAGAAGAAAGTCTATGAAATGTGGAAAAAGAGTCTAGCCTCCTGGGAAGTAAATAGGAATGTTCTCAGGGCCTGTAAGGACACAACAAGGAAGGCTAAGGCCCACTGTCACAGAGTTGACCAGATCCATCCATGTCCGTGACAGGGGCGACAGGCCTCTGCCCGGCCCCCCCCCACCCCAGTCCCACAAAAAAATGGGAAGGAAGGAAGGGAGGAAAAGAGCAGCGGCAACAATCTATGAAGGAAAACTTATTTTACTATAATATTGGAATACAAGATAACACAATATGTACAATTTAATTGAAATTGAGATTAATAAATCAGACAAGATGAGAGAGTGAGAGTTCCCGGGACCGATTCAAACCTGAAAAGCTTGGAACGGCCAGGAAAGCGCCTGCAGCACCCACTGCAAGGCAGCAAGAGAGCGGCCCCCCCACCCGGAAGAGCCAGATCCCATGACTGCTGTAATGTACAGGGATCGGTACTTGGAATTGGGGCAGTGACACTTTAATGCCCCGTGCACTACATGATGTTTTGATGTGGAATACTGGAACCCAAAAACAAAAAACAAAAACAAAAAACATAGCACCATGACATTCCACCCCTTATTCTACATCGTTACATCATGCTTAAAATATATATACATATATACAAACAAACAAAAAATGATTAAAATGCACACATGGCTATATACATATACATAGAATTACTAACTGCACTCCCCCGGCATCAAGTTTCCTTGTGGTACACATTGAACATCCCCATTCTTCTGCATTACCCACCAAGTGCATCCTGGTCCCTGGGCAAAAACTGTACCACGGAGAGGTTTGCCCTTTCCAGAAGCTGGAAGAACCCAAACTGCCTTTTCTAACATGTTCTTTACATGTACAACAGGGACTTTATCTTTCTCTACGGTATGTAGGGAACTGGATTGGTTAGGACCATCACGATTGATGGATCCTCTGGTACTGACTAACCAGGTGGCTTCTGCCAAATGCTTCTCCCAGTGCTTAAATGTTCCACCACCCAGTGCTTTTAGCATCGTTTTTAACAATCCATTGTATCGTTCAATTTTACCAGAGGCTGGTGCATGATAGGGAATATGGTAAATCCACTCAATGCCATGATCTTTGGCCCAAGTATTTACAAGAGAATTTTTGAAATGAGTCCCATTATCTGACTCAATCCTTTCTGGGGTGCCATGTCGCCACAGGACTTGTTTCTCGAGACCCAGTTGGTGTTTCGGGCGGTAGCACGGGGTACTGCATATGTTTCAAGCCACCCAGTGGTTGCCTCCACCATAGTAAGCACATAATGCTTACCATTGCGAGATCGTGGCAAGGTGATATAATCAACCTGCCATGCCTCCCCATATTTATACTTTTGCCATCGCCCTTCCTCCCAGAGAGGTTTCATTCTCTTGGCTTGTTTGATGATGGCACATGTTTCACAGTTATGAATAACCTGTGCAATGGCATCCATAGTTAAGTCCACCCCTCGGTCTCTAGCCCATTTGTATGTTGCATCTCTCCCTTGATGACCTGAGGTCTCATGGGCCCACTGAGCCAGAAATAATTCACCCTTGTTCTGCCAGTCCAGGTCTATTTGAGCCACCTCAATTCTGGCAGCTCGGTCTACCTGATGGTTATTTTGCTGTTCTTCAGTAGCCCGACTCTTGGGCACATGAGCATCTACATGGCGCACCTTTACAACCATATTCTTTGTTCGGGCAGCAATGTCTTTCCACAGTTCAGCAGCCCAAATAGGGTTACCCCTTCTTTGCCAGTTATTTTGCTCCCACTGCTGTAACCACCCCCATAAGGCATTTGCTACCATCCATGAGTCAGTGTAAAGATAGAGCATTGGCCACCTCTCCCGTTCAGCAACATCTAAGGCCAGTTGGACAGCCTTTACCTCTGCAAATTGGCTTGATTCTCCTTCCCCTTCAGTGGCCTCTGCAACTTGTCGTGTGGGGCTCCACACAGCAGATTTCCATCTGCGATGCTTCCCCACAATACGACACGATCCATCTGTGAACAGGGCATATTTCTTTTCGTTCTCTGGTAGTTCATTGTATGGTGGGGCTTCTTTAGCACGTGATACCTCTTCTCCTGGTGGTGTTCCAAACTTTTTACCTTCAGGCCAGTCCATGATGACCTCTAGGATTCCTGGACGGCTGAGGTTCCCCATCCGTGCTCGTTGTGTAATCAGTGCAATCCACTTACTCCAAGTGGCATCAGTAGCATGATGGGTGGAGGGAACCTTTCCTTTAAACATCCAGTTCAGCACTGGCAGTCGAGGTGCAAGAAGAAGCTGTGTTTCAGTACCGACTACTTCGGAAGCAGCCCGAACCCCCTCATAAGCGGCTAAGATCTCCTTCTCAGTTGGAGTGTAGTGCTCTTCAGACCCTCTGTATGCCCGACTCCAGAATCCCAGGGGTCGGCCTCGGGTCTCTCCTGAGGCTCTTTGCCACAAACTCCAAGTGGGACCGTTCTCTCCAGCAGCGGTATAGAGGATGTTCTTTATACCCAGTCCCGTCTGTACTGGCCCTAGGGCCACAGCACAGGCTATCTCCTGTTTAATCTGTTCAAAAGCCTGCTGCTGCTCGGGGCCCCATGTAAACTCATTTCTCATTCGCATCACATAATAAAGGGGGCTTACAACGAGGCTGTAGTTTGGAACATGCATTCTCCAAAAGCCCACTGCACCCAGAAAAGATTGTGTCTCTCTTTTGCTAGTGGGTGGAGACATAGCAGTGATTTTGTCGATCACATCTGTCGGGATGTGACGACGGCCATCTTGCCACTTTATACCTAGGAACTGAATCTCCTGGGCAGATCCTTTCACTTTGCTTCGCTTAATAGCAAAACCAGCACTCAGAAGAATTTGGATCATTCGCTCTCCTTTTGTAAAGACTTCTTCTGCTGTATCGCCCCACACAATGATGTCATCAATGTACTGCAGGTGCTCAGGAGCACTGCCCTGTTCCAGTACAGTTTGGATCAACCCATGGCAAATGGTTGGGCTGTGTTTCCACCCCTGGGGCAAATGGTTCCAGGTATACTGAATGCCCCTCCATGTGAAAGCAAACTGTGGCTTACATTCTTTGGCCAAAGGAATGGAAAAGAAGACATTAGCAATGTCAATGGTGGCATACCATTTGGCTGCTTTTGACTCCAGTTCATATTGGAGTTCTAACATATCAGGCACAGCAGCACTCAGTGGGGGTGTGACTTCATTCAGGCCACGGTAGTCCACCGTCAGCCTCCATTCTCCACTGGCTTTATGAACTGGCCATATGGGGCTGTTAAAAGGCGAGTGAGTTTTGCTGATCACTCCCTGGCTCTCTAGTTGACAAATTAACTTATGAATGGGGAGCAAAGAATCCCTGTTGGTGCGGTACTGACGCCTGTGCACCACTTTTGTAGCAATCGGTACCTGTTGCTCTTTTACTCGCAGCAGCCCCACAACAGACGGATCTTCTGATAGGCCAGGCAAAACAGACAGCTGCTTAATGTTGTCTGTGTCCACAGCAGCTATTCCAAAGGCCCATCGATACCCCTTAGGATCCTTGAAATGCCCCCTTCTGAGACAATCAATACCTAGTATACATGGAGCCCCTGGGCCCGTCACAATAGGATGTTTTTGCCAGTCCTTACCAGTGAGGCTTATCTCAGCCTCCAACACAGTCAATTCTTGAGAGCCCCCGGTCACTCCAGAAATATGGATTGATTCTGTCCCTTGGTGACTCGAGGGCATCAGAGTGCACTGTGCACCAGTGTCCACCAGTGCCTTATATTTCAGTGGTTCTGATGTGCCAGGCCATCGAATCCACACAGTCCAATATACTCTATTATCCCTTTCCCCCTCCTGACTGAGGGCAGGGCCCCTCTATTCATTACCTGTGGTAACTGGGGCAACTGCACTGGTGGTTGATCTGCTTTGTAATTCTTTCACCCGGGCTCGTAGTACAGGAGTAGGTTGACCGTGCCACTTCCCCATGTCTTCTCCATGGTCACGTAGGTAATACCATAAAGCAATTCGCGGTGTATTACCCCTTACTTGAGCCGAAGAGCGTTTGCTTCTAACAGCTGAGATCTTTGATGGTGCACGTGAGAAGGAAGGTTCATTGTCTTTAGTTAGGTGGGCTCGCATCATCTCCTTCATCTCCTTGATCTCTTTCATTAGACTCTTTTGATTATCCTGATCTTCATCACGCATCTCTGATACTGCTACAGGTTTGTCACGGTTAATCAGTTGAGACACTTGCTCCGTCATTTTTGATATAGCAGCAATGGCAGCATGAATTGGGGACAGCAATTGTTCATAGTTTTGGAGCGTAACAATTAATTCATAAACTAAGGGCCTTCTCTGTTGTTCGTTGAATCTGTCACACGCTGACATCAGTGTAGAGGCATATTTGTCCGGCGCTGTTGTCACGATTTTCTGCCATATCTCAGGCGTCGTCCTCACTTTTTCAGGGTCGCGGTCTTGGCGTGGATGGTTAGGAACAAAGTCAGGGTCATACAACATTTCCATCACGCCTATTTCCCTCAAATACTGGATCCCCTTTTCAACTGTATCCCATTTTTTCATCGCAATCTTCAAGCCATTTTTGAAGGGATACTTTTCCTTCACAGCTATTAACACTCGTTCCCAGAGGGAGGCAGCCTCATCCGAACATCGACTAATTCCTCTATCAATAGCTGGATCTCTGGCAATGGAGCCTAGTTGGCGAGCTTCATTACCATCCAGAGACAAGCTATGGGCCCCACTGTCCCAACAGTGAACCAACCAGGAAACAAGAGTTTCATTCGAGCACCGTGTGAACTCCTTTCTTGAACCTTGGATTTCAGTCATCTTTAGAGGCCGGCGAGTAGTAATAGAGATTTCCTCTTCATCACTCTCTTCTGCACGTCTCTTAGTTTTCCCTTTTGCCTTTCACGATGGTGGTGGTTCTGAGGAGGGCCCCTCACCTGGATCTTCCTCCACCTCCTCCTCCTCTTCTTCTCTTTTTTGTTCAAGACGCGAAGACACTCGTTTCCACTTCTTGCCCTCCACAGGAGCAACTGGAATTGTTACTGGTGTCTCCTGTGATTGATTAGATTTGACTTGGGGATTTTCCCCTTTGGCTTGAACCTCAGCTCGGAAACTCTCTCTCTCCAGAATGGTATTATATAGGGCACGGTAAGCACAAGCCAAACCCCAAATAAGTTGTACCTCCTTAGATTTATGTAAGCCGCATAGTCCCTGACTCAAATACTGGCTTAGTTTCTCAGGATCCCACAGGTGTTCAAGAGTAAAATCCCATGACACTGCGGGTCCCCATGCTTCTAAGACCTTTCCTAACCTCTCCATATTCCCTGCCAGTCATCATTCTCTAGTTTTGGGGAAGACTCCTTATTATGAATGCGTTGGAGTACACTCAGGAGAATTGATGACACGAACAACAACAACAACATGAGTATTAATTCAAGACTCGTAAAACGTTTGACAAACCGAGAAGAAAACCCTGAGACTGGTCTGAACATCGTGTTGTTTGTAAAATCACCTATTCCATTTGGGATGTAATTGTTTGTGAAATTAGCCATTCCTTCCGGGATGTAAATGTCAAAGTTCAAATCATACCACATTGCAAGTAGGTAAAACATAGGTGTCTCCATCAGTGCCCTTAGGTAGTTATATATGAATGCAATTCCACAACACGTGTGAGATGGATTATTGGCCAGTAGGTTGTGAGTAACACCATTGCTTTTAATCCTTTACCCAGCACCCCCACAATAACGAGTGGGTTCATCGCTGGTGCTTGCTAAAAAGGGGTTAATGAATTGAAGCTAACAAGAGGAGAAAAAAAAAAAGAAAAAAAAGGCACTACACAGACTAAGTAGTGCTCAAAGTTTACAAATATCCCAGAACACTGGCAGTACGCCTAATCTTTCAAGGTCAGGTTTTCCAGCACAGAAACTTGAACTACTGATAATGCTCCCTAACGAAGCTCTCTGAGAGCAGAGAGAAAAAAAGATTCGTTCTAAAAGCTAAAAAGCAGCTCGAGCCCCACGCTGGGCGCCAAAAATCTGTCACAGAGTTGACCAGATCCATCCATGTCCGTGACAGGGGCGACAGGCCTCTGCCCTCCCCCCCCACCCCAGTCCCACAAAAAAATGGGAAGGAAGGAAGGGAGAAAAGAGCAGCGGCAACAATCTATGGAGGAAAATTTATTTTACTATAATATTGGAATACAAGATAACACAATAGATACAATTTAATTGAAATTGAGATTAATAAATCAGACAAGATGAGAGAGAGAGAGAGTTCCCGGGACCGATTCAAACCTGAAAAGCTTGGAACGGCCAGGAAAGCACCTCCAGCACCCACTGCCAGGCAGCAAGAGAGCGGCCCCACCTGGAAGGGCCAGATCCCGTGATTGCTGTAATGTACAGGGATCGGTACCTGGGATTGGGGCAGTGACACTTCAATGCCCCGTGCACTGCATGATGTTCTGATGTGGAATACTGGAACCCAAAAACAAAAAACAAAAACAAAAAACATAGAACCATGACACCCACTTAGAATGAAATACGGTGGGAGAAGTCAAGGATAAAAAGTAAAGCTTCTGGAAGTATGTCACCAGTAAAAGGAATACGAGCAAAAATGTGGTTCTGCTGCTTAAAATGAGGTTTTGGCAAAAACCGTCGACAAAGCTTTCAACACTGTTTTCCATAACTTCCTTGTCGGTAAGCTTAGGAAGTGTGGGATAGAGTGAGGTAAACTGAGAACTGGAGGACAGATAGAGCTCAGAGCGGTGAAGAGTCCAGTTGGAGGCCTACAGCAAGTGGCGCTCCTCAGGGTCCAGACTTGTTCAGCATCTTCATGAATGATCTGGGTGAAGGGGCAGCGTCCACTCTCAGCAAGTTTACTGACGATACAAAGATGGGAGGAGTGACTGACACAGCAGAAGGCTGTGCTGCCGTTTGGTGAGAGCCGCACAGAGCGGACAGGCAGAGAGGAACATCAGGAGGTTCAACGAGGGCAAGTGTAGGATCCTGCACCTGGGAGGAATACCTGCATGCATCAGCACAGGTTAGGGGCTAGGCTGCTGGAAAAGATGTCTGTTGAGAAGGACCTGGGTGTCCTGGTGGCCAGCAAGTTGCCCACGAGTCAGCAGTGTGCCTTCACGGTCAAGAAGACTAAAGGTATCCAGGAGTACATTACAAGTGGGGAGCCAGCAGGTCCAGGGAGGGTCTCTGCCCCTCTGCTCTGCCCTGGGGAGGCCACATCTGGAATATCATGTCCAGTCCTGGGCTTCTCGGTTCAAAAAAGATGGGGATCATCTCCTGTATGAGGAAAGGCTGAGCATCTCGGGACTGTTCAGCCTGCAGAAGAGAAGGCTGAGAGGGAATCTGCTTGACTGTTTATAAAATATCTGAAGCATAGGTATCAAGTGGATGGCAGCGGACTTCAGTCCTGTGCTTGCCACACAGCCCTCAGACATTTGGTTTGGTGGGAGGGGATTGCAGAAGCAACATTCCTCCCACTGCAAGCAAAGATCAGATTCATGACCACCTGAGGAACCTCAACATCCACAAGTCTCCCACTGAGACACATCCCAGAGTCCTGAGGAAACTGGCTGATAGCTGCCAAGCCCCTCACAATGATGTCTGAAAAGCTGTGGCAATGGGGCGAAGTCTCTAGTTACAGGAAAAAAGGTAAGATCACAGCCATTTCTAAGGGTAGAAAGAATGACCTTGGCAACTACCAACCAAGACCAAGTCTCATCTCTGTGCTGGGAAAGACCACAGAGTAGATTCTCCTGGAAGCTATGCTAAGGCACATGGAAGATATGAAGATGATGCAGGAGAATCAGTGTGGCTGCACCAGGACAAAGCATCGGTGTGGCTTGACCAACTTCTATGATGGCATCACTGCAGTAACAGAAAAGGGAAGAGCCACTGATATAATCTATTCTTACTTTAGTGTGGCCTTTGACACAGTAACCCACAACATCTTTCTCCCCAGATAGGAAGTATATGGATTTGATAGGTGGATTGTTCAGCGGACGAAGAACTAGCTACAGGATCGAGTCCAGAGAGCAGCGCTCAGTGGCTCAGTGTCTGCATGGAGACTGGTGCCGAGTGCTGTTCCCCAGGGGTCAGTGCTGGGGCCGATACTCTTCAATATCTGCATTGAGGACATTGACAGTGGGATCAAGTGCACCCTCAGCAAGCGTGCTGATGACACCAAGCTGTGGGGTGTCGTCAACACACCACAGGGGTGGGTACCATTCAGAGGGACCTAGGCAGGCTTGAGCAGTGGGCCCGGGTAAACCTCATGAGGTTCAACAAATGCAAATGCAAGGTCTTGCACCTGGCTCGAGGCAGCTCCCACTACCGGTATGAGCTGGGGGCTGAAAGGATTGAGCACGGCCCTGCTGAAAAGGACCTGGGGGTGCTGGTGGATGGCAAACTGGACATGAGCCAGCAACATGCCCTCGCAGTGCAGAAAGCCAGCTGTATCCTGGGCTGCATTAAAAGAAGTGTGACCAGCAGGGCGAGGAAGGTGATCCTGCCCCTCTGCTCTGCACTGGTGAGGCCTCACCTGAAGCACTGCATCCAGCTGTGGAGTCCTCAGTACAGGAGAGAAATGGACTTCTTGGTATGTGTCCAGAGGGCCACAGAAATGATCCCAGGGACGGAACACTTCTCCTATGAGGACGGGCTGATAGAGCTGGGGCTGTGCAGCCTGGAGAGAAGGCCGTGAGGTGACCAGATTGCAGCCTCAGTATCTGAAGGGGAGCTACAGGAAAGAAGGGGACAAACTCTTTAGCAGGGTCTGTAGTGACAGAAAAAGAGGAAATGGCTTCAAACTCAGAGGGTAGATTTAGGTTACATATAAAGAAACGTATTTTGCAGTGAGGGTGGTGAGGCACTGCAACAGGCTGTCCAGAGATGTGGTGGATGTCCCTGGGGACTTGCAAGCGAGGCTGCACCAGGCCCTGGGCAACCTGATCTAGCTGTGGTGTTCCTATTCATCAGTGGGGGGCTGGACTGGATGGCCTTCAGAGATCCCCTCCAACTCTAAGGACTCTATGATTCTATGATTCAAAGAGGTGTGCGGTGACAGGACAAGGGGCAATGGGTACAAACTGCAGCATGGGAAATTCCATATAAAGGCAAGGAAGAACTTCTTTACCACAAGAGTGCCAGAGACCTGGGACACCCTGTCCAGAGATGTCGCGGCGTCTACTCCCCCGGAGACAGCCAAGAGCCGACTGCAACCTGCCACAGGGAACCTGCTCTAGCAGTGGGTGGGAATCCCAGGCATCCATTCAGGCTGGAAGGAGTGGCACTTGAGAGCAGCTCTGCAGAGGATCTGGGGGTCCTGATGGATGAAAAGCTGAACATGAGCCAGCAGTGTGTGGTAACAGCTCGGAAAGCAAATGGGATCCTGGGCTCCATCAGCAGAGGGGTGGCAGCAGGGACAGGGAGGTGATCGTCCCTCTCTGCTCTGCTCTCATGAGGCCCCATCTACAGCACTGGGTCCAGGGCTGGAGCCCCCAGGACAAGAAAGACAGGGAGCTGTGGGAGAGGGTCCAGAGGAGCCGCAGAGATGAGCAGGGGCTGCAGCATCTCCCTGCAAAACCAGGCTGAGGGAGCTGGGCTCGTTCAGCATGGAGAAGAGGAGCTGGGGCTGAGCTGAGTGCAGCCTGCAGCGCCTGCAGGGAGCCTGCAGCCAGGAGGGGAGGCAGCTCTTGGGCAGGGGAGATGAGAGCAGGGAACGGCTGGAAGCGGAGGGAGGGCAGCTGGAGGCTGGAGGTCAGGGAAGTTGTGTGCTGGGAGAGCGGTGAGGGGCTGAACAGCTGCCCAGAGAGGCTGCGATGCCCCGTCCATCGCTGGAGGTGTTGGAGGCCAGGCTGGATGGGGCCCTGGGCAGCCTGGGCTGCTGTGAAACGTGGGGAGGTTGGTGGCCCTGCGTGTGGCGGGGAGTTGGAGCTTCGTGATCCTGGAGTCCCTTCCAACCCCGGCCATTCTGTGATTCTGTGATCTCCACAGGTCCCTTCCGACCCCTACATGCTGTGATTCTGTGATGTTTAGAAAGCAACGCCACCAACCTGTGTCACACTCATACGGCTCCTTCCTGAAAACCTCCGTGCGAGCTGCGCGTCGCCCGGAGAGCAAAGATAGGAGCGCTCTGCGAGGCATGCCGGGAGCCGTAGTCCAGCGCCGTGGGGCGCGCAGGAGCGGAAGTGCGGCGCCGCGCGCCATGCCGGGAGCCGTAGTCCGTCCCCGCGCCGCTCTCGCCATGCCCTGCTGCTGGAGGGCTGCGCGGCCCGGCGCGGAGCGGAGCGGGGCTGAGGCGCACAGCGGAGATGAGCGCCGTTCTCGCCGTGAAGCAGTACGTGTCGAAAATGATCGAGGACAGCGGGCCGGGCATGAAGGTGCTCCTGATGGACCGGGAGACGGTGAGCGGCGGGGCCGGGCCGGGCGGGGCGCGGGGCCGGTGTTCGGCGCGCGGTGACGCGGCTCTCCCCGCAGCCCGGCGCGGTCAGCATGGTGTACACGCAGTCCGAGATCCTGCAGAAGGAGGTTTACCTCTTCGAGCGCATCGACTCCCCCGGCAGGGAGCCCATGAAGCACCTGAAGGCCGTCTGCTTCCTGCGGCCCACCAAGGTGAGAGCCCTCCCCGCGGGGAGACGGTGGGGCTGAGCGCCTCTGATCGCCGCTCTGTGGCTGTGTGTTCCTTCAGGAGAACGTGCACTGCCTCATTCAGGAGCTGCGGAGGCCGAAGTACAGCATCTATTGTATCTGTAAGTACGTGCTGTTCGGAGCTCCCGACGTTCAGTGAGGCGCCGATGGGAGGCGCTGGCCTCCCCCGCGGGCAGAGTGCCGCTGAGATTCTGAAAATGGCTGAATGGCAGGTTTTACATTGTTTAGATCGCCAGATCTAAGTTTACCCTTTAATGTATTTATCGGTGGTGCAGACGGTGGGACCAAGTGCACCCTCAGCAGTGGCTGATGGCACTGAGTGGATCACAGAATCACAGAATGATAGGGGTTGGAAGGGACCTGCAGAGATCACGGAGTCCAACCCCCTGCCAAAGCAGTTCCTGCAGCAGGTCGCACAGGTCGATGTGCAGGTGGGTCTGGAACATCTGCAGAGAAGGAGACTCCACCACCTCCCTGGGCAGCTGTTCCAGTGCTCCGTCACCTCACCTAAAGAAGTTCTTGCGTACATTTGTGTGGAACTTCCTGTGCTGCAGTTTCTGGCCATTCCCTCTTGTCCTGTGTCCACACACTGCTGAAAACAGTCCGCCCTCGCCGCTCTGCCCCCCACACCTTAGATATTTATAGACCTGGATCAGGTCCCCTCTCAGTCATCTTTTCTCAAGGCTACACAGACCCAGTTCACTCAGCCTTTCTCCATAGGGGAGATGCTCCAGGCCCTTCAGCGTTTTGTGGCCTTCTCCTGGACTCTTTCCAAGAGATCCCTGTCTTTTTTCGTACAGAGCCCAGAACTGGACGCAGTGCTCCAGATGAGGCCTTACCAGGGCAGAGCAGAGGGGGAGGATCGCCTCCCTCGACCTGCTGGCCACGCTCTTTGCAATGCACCCCAGGATGCCATTGGCCCTCTTGGCCACAAGGGCGCACTGCTGGCTCATGGCCGACCTGTCGTCCACCAGGACACCCAGGTCCCTCTCTGCAGAGTGGAGCGGTGCAGTTGGCACAGCAGAAGGAAGGGATGGTGTCCAAAGGGAGCTGGGCAGGCTGAGGAATGGGCCCACGTATAAACTCAGTGAGGTTCAACAGGGCTGAAGGCAGTGTTGGGTCGGGGCAATCCCAGATACGAGTACAGACTGGGAGAAGAACTCCTTAAGAGCTGTCCTGCAGAGAAGGATTTGAGAGTCCTGATGGATGAGAAGCTGGAGATGAGTCAGCAGGAAACGCTCACAGCCTACCAGGCCAACTGCATCCTGGGCTGCACCAGCAAAAGGGTGGCAGTGGGGCAGGGAGGGATTTTCCCCCTCTGCTCTGCCCTTGTGAGGCCCCATTTGGATTAGTGCGTCCAGGGCTGGGCCCCAGCACAAGAAAAACAGCTGTTGGAGAGGGTTCAAGGAGGCCATGAAGATTGTCAAAGGGCTGGAGCACCTGTCCTGCAAAGAAAGGCTGAGGGAGCTGGGGGTGTCAGCCTGGAGGAGAGAAGGCTCCAGGGAGACCTGAGAGCAGCCTTCCAGTACTTAAATGGCGGTTATAAGAAAAATCAGCTTTTTCCTCAGACAGTGATTGGATAAAGGGGAGCACTTTAAAATGAGAGGGGAGATTTAGGCTGACATGTTTTCAGTGAGGGTGTGATGAGGCCGTGACACTGCTGCCCAATGTGCAGCCCAATGTGTGGGTGCCCCATCCCTGGAGGTGCCTAAAGTTGTGCTGCATGGGGCCCTGGGCAGCCTGACGTGGGGAGGGGGGGGCATCCAGCCCATGGCAGAGGGATTTGAGCTCTGTGATCTCTGAGATCTCTTCCAACTGAAGCCATTCTATGAAATTGTTTTAGAAAAAGTTACATGCATATAAAATAAAATAGTTAAACTGAAACAACTGATAAGAATCTTCATAAAGCAATGCCATAACCCATATTACCCTGCTATGGCTATTCCTGAAAACTTCAGGGATTTTGAAGCCTCGCGGTGCTTCGTAAACATGAAAGAAGCTGGCTTTAGAGTGCCTTTATTACAGTGGAAACAGAGATGAGACACTGGCCCAAGTCTGGAAGGTAAATCATTCAGAGACAGTGTTAACTTGTTGGGCCAAACCCAGAGCGCAGCGTCTTGTAACCCTGGTGGATGAGGCAGGAGTTCCTCACGCGTTCTGTTCGTGCTGTCGAATATTCGGTAGGTTTGGAAATGGAAATGTAACTACAGCGGCCTTTCTGCTGAGGTGCAGCCGTCGTGCGCGCCAGGTTCTGGGCAGTGATCCGCAGTGGCCTCCAGGTGTCCCTGTGGGCCCGCAGTGCTGGAGGAGCAGCTCCGGGTTGCAGGGGCGGGTGGTGGTGACCTGCTGACACGGCGATGCTGAGAAGCTCCAGCTTGCAGTAAGCTGGCCACAGTGTTAAACTAGTTAATAGTGCTTATCTTTTAGCTTTGTAAATCTACTAATTACAGCCGTGTATGGCGTTACCTAATTGAGCAGATGCTGAGCAGGGAGAGGCAAGAGAGACTACCTGCACAGTAATTATGGGTGTGAAGGCAAATTGTGTTGCAGTCCACTCCTGCTCCAGGGGAGAATCGGGTCATGCTGTGCTGTGGTGTTCTTGTGTTCTGTGTCACTCACGGAGCCCAACTGCTCTTTCTCTGTTGTTTTCTTTCAGATTTCAGTAATGTGATCAGTAAGAGTGATATCAAGGCATTAGCTGAGGCTGATGAACAGGAAGTTGTGGCAGAAATTCAGGTGAATTTTGAATCTTTTAAGTAGATTCTTAATCCGAGGGCATTAGGAGGTGAATACACATGCTAGCAAACATGCATGTCTCAAAAGGAGGACTCTGGAGGTCTTGAACAGTGAGCAACAACACTGCGGAAAACCCGTGTGTTCCATTTCTCTCTGCCCTCCAGTTGCTGGAGCTGCTGCTGGTGCTGCTGGCATCATTTCACAAGGCTGCTGCGTGTTTGTTGGCATCAACAAAGAGCTATCTACGTGAAAAGTACAACAGGAAGTGGCAGTGGAGTTGTCAGCAGAAGTGTAAAGATTGTGAGTATGTAGGCATGGAGGAAGGAGAAGTGATCAGAGTCAGTGAGTGCAGCGCTTAGGGTTTTACCGTTGCCAATACACATGCTCTTGTGGGCTGAACAGGGCTGGGCAGGGCATTAACTGTATTTGCTTTCACTTGTTGGCAGGAGTTCTATGGAGATTACATTGCAGTGAATCCACACGTTTTTTCTCTCAACCTCTTGGGCTGCTGCCAGGTATGCAAAAAGCTAACTGTCCTGCAGGGCTCCGGGGCCTTGTTTTGTGGTGACAGAGAGCCCAGTAGCCACAGCCAAGTGGGTGCAGTGGCAGTGGTTGCCCAGCAGGCAGAATGCCGTGTCCAGCCCCAAAGGGTGGCTGGTTGTTAGCAGGAATTACAGTCTGGACTGTGGCCTTTGGTGTACCTGCTCCTGTAGTCAACATGTAGTCTGCTTGGAGGGAAATGCAGCTTCATGGGACAAAGGGCTGGGGATGGCACGTCCATCTCTCAAGCAACCTTTCCTTCTAGGGTCGCAACTGGGATCCAGCCCAGCTGTCCAGGACAACTCAAGGGCTGACTGCTCTGCTTCTGTCCCTGAAGAAATGCCCCATGATTCGATACCAACTCTCTTCTGAGCCAGCAAAGAGGCTTGCTGAATGTGTGAAGGTGCGGTGAGCAGTGTTAAGTGAGTTTGGCAACTTTGCTTAATTTTTGTTGAACGTTTTTTCCATAATGTTCTTTAGCCAGTTCTTGTCAGTCCTTCCATTTCTATGTTACGTGGCTTTCGGCAGGTCGCATCCCCTTGTTTCTGCCTCCCCCAACCTATGCGAGAAGCGAAGGCCCTTATTTCTCACAAGTCCCATTAACTGCAGTGTGTTACTGATGCCTTTTGAAAGCAGGAGCTGTTTTCTCAATAGCAGTGTAGACTGAGATTGCAGTGCAGCTTGTTTTTCTCCAGCTTTTCACTTTTTATTCATCCGTTACAAAAGCGAGGGGGAACTTTTTCCAGGTATACTTATAACCAAGTGGGTTTTTTTTGTATGTTTCTCAACAGCAAGTAATCACTAAAGAGTATGAGCTGTTTGACTTCCGTCGCACTGAGGTTCCTCCTTTGCTCCTTATTCTGGACCGCTCAGACGATGCCATCACCCCCCTGCTGAACCAGGTGAATCACCTCAGCTGTCCGAGGGGTAGCAGTGAGTGCTGGCAGTGCGCAGAGCCTCGTGGCAGTAGCTCACAGCCTGACGGTGTGGTTTGTATTCAGGGGTAAAAAGTATTGCCCCCGTTCTTTTGCAATCTTTCTTTTATCTTGTGGCTCAATTTTCAGACTGTTGAGCGTGGATTGTACGTGTTGGCTTCAGAGGCAGAGGTGGCCAAAGATCAGATCAAGTACACTTTGCATTTAGAGTCCTGGTGTCTCAGCAGTGTTGTGTTAAATGGTGTGTCTGTGCAGGCTGCTTGGTAGTATGTTTACAGAGTGACCTGTATTGCGTGACCTATGAGTGTCCTGGCGTATTTCTCGTTCTTTGTTGTTGATGGGTGGCAGCATTTTTCTGTGGTTTGTTTCTTTGCTGCGTTGTCGCTGTGCTGCAGACCTGGCATCGCTCTGTTTCTCTCCTTTCTGTGGGATATGCTCAGATCTCAAGTCACTCTGGGTTACCCCCCGCTGCAGGCAGCGCTGTGTGGGAGCTGGTGGCGATCCTTGTGCACTGGAGCAATCTGATAGTCAGCAGCCAAGCTCACATGTGGCTTGTAGAGTTAAGGACAGCACTCAGCACAGGGTACCAAAAGTGTTGTCTGCTGTGTGGAGATTTTCTGTCCTGAAGAGAGAGTCAAATGAATGTAAATGCAGCGTCAGGCATGCCAGCACTCTGATCAGCCTTCAGTTTTCTCTCTAAATTGAAATGAGTCTTCCCAGAATAAATATAGTAGCTCACTGATGTACAGGAACTCTCCAATTGCTGTGTAAGAAGCACAGGAGTGTGTAGGAAGTTATAGTTTGTAACTGTGGAACCTCTGCAGCCAAAAATAAATGTTCATTCACAGGAGAAGGGGGAGCTAATGGTGGCAAATAGAGCTGCTGGAACAGGAATACGAATCCCAGTTGTTGTGCTTTTAGAGTCATTTCCTTTGAATGTACCTGTGGTAAGCAGCCTCGGATGGGGGTGGTTTTCCTACGTGTTGGCATCAGCACCTCTGACACTGAGATGCCTTTGTGATAGGAACAGCATTTATTTCTGACTGTAATGTTCTGACAGAAGTTTGAGGAGGAGACCCTCTGAGTCCGCGCTGTTACTGGAGGAATGGGAAATGACCTTGAGCAGCCTGAAATCTTTTCCAGCGCAGTGTGGTACCGTGCTGAAGCCAATGCTCGCCTTTCTCTCTCCCCATGTGCCAGTGGACGTACCAGGCTATGGTTCATGAATTGCTGGGCATCAACAACAACCGCGTTGACCTCTCGCGTGTGCCGGGCATCAGTAAGGATCTCCGAGAGGTGGTCCTGTCTGCTGAGAACGACGAGTTCTACGCCAACGTAGCTGGCTGTGTCTTATGGTGGGGATCTCCCTGAGTAGCTGAATGCTGGAGTCAGGTTCCGTTCTTGGAACCTTTCGGTCCTTCAGTGACTTTGAATGTTAAGGGGAGGAAAGTTTATGTAGGGTGAAAGTCACTGTGTCGTGCAGGCAGTATCTGATGTGTAATAACACGGTTTTGTGATAGTTGTAAATAAAATCTGGACCAATCACAAAGCTGTTTGGTCAAGTTTGAGTGTCAAATAGATGAGGTGATCTGCAGTGGTACTGAAGTGTTTTGGGTTCAGAGTGTCTCTGTGTCTTAGCTGTATTAGAACTCGTGTTCAGATGGTTTTCTCTCAGCTGCCCTCCTTGTTCCATGCAGAACATGTACCTGAACTTTGCAGAGATTGGCAGCAACATCAAGAATCTTATGGAGGATTTCCAGAAGAGGAAACCTAAGGAGCAGCAGAAGCTGGAATCCATAGCAGATATGAAGGTACAGACAGGACTTGGCAGGTAGTGCAGGTCACTGCTGACTGCACGCTGGCAGTCTGCATTCAGTTCAGACCTCTGCAGTGAGTGATCAGTGGGGCAGGAACCACTGTCCTGTGTTCAGCACGGTATTTTTTACTGGGATCCAGACCCTGGGGTTGGCCTTTCTGCACCGCTGCAGCACAGCCTGCTTGCTCTGTCTGCTCCCTGAGCTGCTTTTAGAGCCTGCTGGAAGCCAGAATCCCCCCAGCTGAGTTGATAAGCTCTAGTTCAGGTACTTGGCGTAACCCAGTGTGGCTGTGTAGACTTCCTGTCTGAGCTGGGTCACTTGGCAGCTGCCCACAGCAGGGTCTGTTAATTCAGTCGCTGCTGACGATTTAAAGAATCCTGGCAGTGTCTCTGGAGTTACTTGATGTGTTCTTTTATTTTGGGTGTAAACAAAAAGCACAGCCAAAAATCTCCTTGTATCTGGAGAAATCTTTCAGTCTTTTTCTGGATTTGAGGTGCCTGACCATCCGTGCACCTGCA
The DNA here is from genome assembly GCF_019232065.1 of Centrocercus urophasianus. Lineage (NCBI taxonomy): Eukaryota > Metazoa > Chordata > Aves > Galliformes > Phasianidae > Centrocercus > Centrocercus urophasianus. The sequence continues at coordinate 18,504 of NW_024884832.1, forward strand.
GCGGTCTTGCTTATTAGTGGATCTGTACAACCCAGTGACAAATTGCGTACACCACTCTTGTCTGCTGCTTTTATTCTGAAGAAGGTGTCGCTCTGGTTTCCCCCTCGCAGGCATTCGTGGAGAACTACCCTCAGTTCAAGAAGATGTCAGGCACGGTGTCAAAGCACGTGACGGTGGTAGGAGAGCTCTCGCGACTGGTTGGTGAGCGCAACCTGCTGGAGGTGTCTGAGGTGGAGCAGGAGCTGGCCTGTCACAGCGACCATTCCAGCGCCCTCCAGGTACTTCGGGCTCGGAACCTGGCTGCGGTCCTTTGAATTCAGATGTTTTGCTCCTGGCAGCCTCCTGCTGATGGAAGTTTGATGCTGAAAATCAGTGGGAGTTTTGCGTGCAGATGTCCTGCAGGGTAGGGACGTAAGGATTACTCTTCTCCTACCTGTTCAGTTCCGATGGGGATGAATCAGAGTTAATAACTGGCTTGAGAAGCATCTTTGCAGAGTCTGTCTACTTTTCACAGCACAGCATTCCTTCATTGTAGGTGGCTGGTTGGGACCTGGCAAGCTGCCTGGACAGGCACCAGTAAAACAAAACTTGGACCCCTATGCAGGAGCTTCTTGTATTTGTTGGGAAGGAGAAGAAATGGAATCCATAACTAAACCAGACCATTCCTTGAGATGATGTCTTTTACTTCTTTTCTAAAAAACAGTGTAAGACAGTGAAAAGCCTTTTAGATAAAAGATTTCTTTGGCAGAGAGGACTGAAAAAGCCTACGAGAGACTTCTGTTGTAGCTGAGTTTAGACAGAAGTTTTGACCCTGTGCTGCCTTGTTGGATTCCATGACCTGACCGAATATCTGACAGTATGTCAATAATGATGAATTGTGGCTGCTGCCTATTCAGAGAAAATAGCAGTATTGTTAAGAGTGACTGTATCATAGCAGAGTTCAACCACTGACTCAGTATTAGAAAGCGAGTCATTTATTTTTTTATAGCTGGGATAGAAGTTACAGCATATAATGGACTCATTCACACTTTGATTAGAAAATAAAAAGAATTTTGAACAGATTTGACAGACATGTTTTCTTGACCTCTGTTACTCTGTTGTCCAGGTGGGTGGCTAAGTGATAACATCAGCTCTTTGAGCACTGCTGTCTATTGCCAGATCCTGAGCTGATGTAAATCAGCATAGACGTGCTGAAATCATCACAGCTCTATGGATCTACCAGCAGATAGATGGGACTTGATAGCTTATATTTGGTAGAATTGTGTTGACCAAGTGATCCCATTGAAGTGGGATTGTAACCATAAAATGCATTTGCTGAGCACAACCCCTCATGCTCTCTTGCTATGTCATGGTTTCTAGGTTTCTTGTGCAGGTTAAAAGACAAATGTTTGACTTCTAGTCTATCAGGACGCCGTGTCTGTCTGTGATCTTTGTTTCTGATGTTACAAGCAGATGCTCTGCTGAAGAGTGTGCAGCACAGAGTTTGAGTGCTGAAACCTGGGTGCTTGGCATTGGGGTCCATTTTGAAAAAATGTTGGTTTTTATTGTAGTCGGTTACCTCAGATTCACTGGAGGAAGGGCTGACATGAACTTCTGGAGGTGGAGCAATTGCACGTTACAGCTTTAGGGTTAGAGGAATACATGGCAGTGCTGGAAGCTGGATTGAGATGGAGGGAGGGCAGCCCCCACTGAGTGGCATGCAGTGGTGGTAAGGTTGTTAGCTAGGCTCACCTAATTCAGGTCTGCACTGAGTGGTGTTTTGCAGTTTTTATGGCACATAGGCTGCCTGCATTTCTTTACAGCCACATGCCTAAAGGGCTGTGTTGTGTTTCTATCAACTGAGAGGGACTGAAAACCAAATAGCAGCTAGAGAATAAATGCAAAATGCAAAAATGGAAGTGGTATCTTTCTGTATGAGAGATCAGTATCTCTTTAGTTGCAGTGCCCCAGGCTGTTCCCTGCTGCAGTCTCTTAATGGCAGCGAAGGGGCAAGGCCACAGACACAATGAAGAATAACCAGTGCACAAAATAAAGGCAGAATTGTTCTCCCACTGATGTAACTTCAGCAATTGTTAATTTCTGTGGTGGCCTGGGGCCCCTGAGAACAGTACGTTTTGGTTATTCTTTTCCTGGTCTCTTATTAATCCTGACATTGTACATGAGCCTTGAGAGATGGATGGGAGGTTTTGAATCCCATCTCCTTAGATGGACAATAGCTTTTCTGTTTACAAGTTTCCCGCTTATAGAGGCATTGCCACTGTGCTGCCAGCACAGGATCCAGAACGTGGCAAGCAGGCATCGCTGTGGGACTCTGCCCTCACCCTGGCAGGTGAATCCCTGACCGCAAGAAGAGTTTCTTCGTTAGCTTCAGTGAACAGCGAGCAGCCAGGATTTTACCCCATGTTTTTGTAACTGGTCTGCATCAGTGGAACGGATGGCAACAAACACAGCTGAATCAGTTCGGTCGGTAACAACTGTTACAGTATTGTTTCACAGCTGTTCACTGAATATTTCCGTGCTGCCTCTCTGTTCTGGGAGGCTGGGAGAATGTTGCCAAGATGTGCTGGGATTTTTGGAGTGTTTGAAGGTCATGTTCTGCTGTAGCATGGAAAAAATCCTCCTCGCTGGTTCTGTCCCTGTCTTGGAAGTGCCGTTTCAATCGCTGTACGACTGGAAGCTCTGCTGCTCTCTTACACTTGAGTCAATACAGGCTGATGTTTTGCTTTAAGCACAGGGAGGACTGCAGACTTTGTTGTGCCCTGAAGTGCAGTCCGGTCCTTAACCTGCAGGTGCAGTCAGCAGTGCTGCCTCTTCCTTGAGATCCGTCTCCAGGCTTGGCGTTAAGGAGCCTGTTGCTCCCACTGCTCTCCTAAGCTACCAACTTGGCTCTGGTGTTTTTTCCTCTGTTAACTTCAGCATCTCAACTGTACGGCTCTGCGCAGCGACTGAGAAGCTGCAGAGAGGAAATAAGTGCTTCTGTTGTGATGACGAGGAGTAGCACTTACAGGGCAAATTGTCAGCTGACAAGATAGAATAACGTCCTGCCCGCAGTCCCTGCAGGGAACATGGCATGCCTCAGGGCTTCTGAGTCTGTTCTGGAAATGCTTCAGCTGGTGGCCTCTGGGATGTGCAGTCCTTGTGTTTACAATGCTGCCATGTTCTGTTCAGCAGACAAACGAATAATCTGCATGTTAGAAGTAAATAACTGTGGATTTCTGTATTTATTTCTCCAGTAATCTTTCTTTGCCTTTCCGTGCTTTAATTCTTTGTTTGTTTCAAAGTGCTTTGTTTGCTTCCCCCCAGCCCCACACTTCTCACATCCAGAGATTGTCTGAGACTTCGATGCTTCATTCCCACACCTTCCACAACAAAACAAACTGTAGCTCTGCTAGCACTTTTTCCTTGATGGTTGATATTACGATGGAACCTGTGGGCCAGCTTTTGCTGTATTCAGGTTGGAAAAGGAAAGGGCAAAGATTAAAGGTTTCCGCAAGCTTCTGCGATACCCCATTTGGGAGGAGTGCACTGAGCTGGGCTCACTGTGAGGCTCATTATGAGAGTTACAGAGAATTACAGGGGATTCCAGTCATGAAAACAACTTGCAGTCCATTATACTGCAGTAAATCTAAACAAAGAGCATATAAGAAGCTCAGGTCTGTTACTTATGGTCGTTTAATTCCCTCGCGTTCCCCCTGCTTGCAATTTTGTTACTAAGCAATGGGCTTGATGTTATCTGATTTAATGTGCTCTGAAGGCCTCTCCACTGATCCCACTTGGTATCTTGTTGCAGAATGTGCGGCGCCTCCTGCAGAACCCCAAGGTGACTGAGCTCGATGCTGCCCGGCTGGTGATGCTCTATGCCCTGCACTACGAGCGGCACAGCAGCAACAGCCTGCCAGGGCTGATGGCAGATCTCAAGAATAGGGGTGTTTCTGAGAGATACCGAAAGGTAATGCAGTATTTCTCCTGCTGGATGAATGAGCGGGGCAGACACAGGTAGACACAGGTGTCGGATTGTTCTTAGTTGCTGGAGGATGCCTGTTGCTTGCCTTAACGTAGCATAATACTTTTTTTCTGTTGAATTGCACCACACTTCTCAGTAAGAGCACGGAGCTTGGCTGGGGCCTGAAGATGTTAAAGGCATCGCTAATTACTTAGTGTCCATTTCCAAAATCAGTGATATCATGAAGGATTGTACAAAGCAGAGATGGTGTGTTTGGCAGGAGTCTAGACCTGGTGTATGGCATGCACTTTTCCTTTCTCCTTCTTTTCCACCTCCTGCTGAATAGGCAATAGCTGTAGCAAGAGACTTAACCAAAACAGTAAGGGGGGGCTTGGCTGGGAGGGAAAGGGTGGCAGAGCTTGACAAATGTAGTGAGCAGCTGGAGGGGAGGTGGAGGGGCAGGATAATGTCACTGTATCTTCATCTTCTGATCTGCTGTCACTGCAGAGGACTGTGGGAATGAAAGCATTTCTCCTTATGCAGGCAGTGCCGTGGCTTCTTGTGTTCAGAGAACACTTCTCTTCCTTCTTTCCTCTCTCTGACTTCTTGGTCATTGTTCCAGTACCTCCACTGAACCTGATAGGACAGCTGTGTGAAATTTTGTTTCCCAGGTTAACAGCACTCTGGTTTTGCCTTTCTCTGTACAGCTGGTCTCTGCTGTTGCGGAATATGGAGGGAAACGGGTCCGGGGCAGCGACCTGTTCAGTCCCAAGGATGCTGTAGCCATCACAAAACAGTTCCTCAAAGGACTGAAGGTATGGGTCTGCCATAGATGAAATACTGACAGCTTTAGTCAAAGCTCCAGTAATGGGGCAGGATTCTTAGCCGTGCGTTCTGGCTTTCAGAGGTGTTCATGTTCTAGGCCTGGGTCTGTCTCCTTCACAGGGGCCTACGTGGCTCAGTGGCCAGAAGGGTGGGGGGGGGGGTGGGCCCAGATAAAAGAGGAACAAAAAAACCCAGCGGCAGTGATTTAAGGAAGAAACCTTGATGAAATGCGAACTAATTGGAATTGAAGCTAATAAATCAAATGAATGGAAGAGAGTTTTTGGTACTGAGTCTCTGATGTTGCATCGGCCACCAGGGAGCTGGAAAGAGGCAGAGATCGCGTAACCTCTCCATTCTTTTGACTTTTCCCTCCTGCCGGAAGACAGAAAATAACAAAATGAAGTCTTCTGGTGCTGAGTCTTTTCCTGGCCCATGGAAGCTGTAGTTCATTCTTCTCTTCAGAACACGGACCTGCCCCATGAACTCCTCAGCTCCCACCCTGGCATGGTGCTGTGGATGTAGAATACCGATGCAAAGAGCGATAAGACCATGACACAGAGTTCAATAGCTTTTTAGAGGTCTAATAGTAAGTGCACTGAACGTTTGAGGTGTAATTCTCATTTTAGGCAATGGAAGTTGGTTGCTGAAAAGCCCCTCTGAGTCTTGACTCAGTGGTTAATAGTTGCTATATCCATCAGATGCTGGGGCTCTTTGAGTGTGGCTTTGCTGATCAGCTTTCTTTCAGCATGCTGCCTTGCTGTATTTATTCATAATGGGAGCTTCTTTTGCACTGTAGGGTGTTGAGAATGTGTACGCACAACACCAGCCTCTCCTTCAAGAAACACTGGATCAGCTCATCAAAGGAAAACTGAAGGACAGCCAGTACCCCTACTTGGGTCCCAACACGCTCCGTGACAGGTATGTGGGGTCTTGCTGGGCAGCACCTGGAGTTGAAAAATGTCTGCTCCTCCCTGTGCTCCCACTTCCTTTATTCTTTGCCCATAGGTGAAAAAAATTCAGGCTTGCCAAATAAATGTTCTGATCGAGTAGGTATTTCTTGAGCTGTCAGGTAGGTGCCAGGCTGTTAAAGCTGAAATACAGTCGTCTTTTGTCCATGTTCAGTGCTGACCAAAACATGACATTCCCACTGGAAGTAAGAGCTTAGGTAAGGATGAAGGCACTGCACCAGGCTGCCAGGATGTTCACATGATGGATTTCACCATGCCCCCTAACTTCAGTCCGTGCCATCTGGCGTTTACGTGCAGAAAACCAAAAACAGTCCAACTGCTAACTCTCCCTTCTGAGCCAGTTACTATTTCTGATTAGAATGGGATGTTGCTGATTGTGGCCAGTAACTGTAATTGAAAAGAACTCTGGCTGCCTGGTTCTTGCTGACTTTGCTAGATCTAGGCTAACCTGTTGTCAGTGAAGTCATTGAAGATAAATGTGGGCCTCAGAGTGAAGGCACTGAGTTGGTAGAGAGAGCTACAAGTTCTTTAGCAGCTTTCTGTACAAATCACCCATTTGTTTGCTATCTCAGTTTCCTTTCTGTAAGTTACCTTAAGTTCTGCGGCATGCTGGCTGGCATTTCTTATTCCTCCTAGTAGTAGCGTCCTTGGAGGGGAAGATCTTGGTACTGCTTTGGTTCCTTTGGGTGATCTGTGGTGAGACCAGCACAGCTGTTCTCTCAGTCTTCTCAAGTGTTTGCTGAATGCCGCAGGGTTTTACTTGCAACATTACAGCAGTCATCGTGCCCTTCACACCCTGCATGTGAGTGGCTTTTTATCAGCAAACTGTGGCAACAAATGTGGCATTTACTGCAGGGAAGTCTGAGTTAAATGGAATATGCAGGTTTGTTTGGAGCTGGAGGAAGTGGGCTTGGGGACCAAGGGGCAGCAGCGTCAGGTAGGTGGGAGGAGCAGGATCGTTCTGTCTGGCTCTTTGAGATAACGCACACACTGGTCTTCCCACTTAGCCCTGCTTTGGGGCATCTGCATCCACCTGAGGAAAGCAAAAATGTATTTCGTAACAGGGAAGGATCCAAATTCCATGCCAAGTTGGTGGCAGGGGATGTAAATCACTTTGTTTATGAATTAAAGAATTATAATCATACAAGAATCAGTTTGTTAATGTATGTCCTTGGTAGACTGAAACCTGCCTGCCTTACTCCAAATTTTCCTCTAAAAAATAAAATGGTGGAGTTTGGACAGGGTGGATGGGCGGTTTTAATGAGTGTGAGGTATCAGGGCCCCTTCCTAGCAGCAGATATGGCAGGAAGAATGCCGTCCTCCATCTCCTTGAAAGGAGCCCAACGAAAAGAGATGGAGTGATGGGATCTGAAACAGAGTGGGCAGAACAGCAGAGCCTGCGTCCAGGCAGCCCTGACCCTGGTTGCTTCTGAACTAACTGAAAGCAAATGGTCTTCAGACCTTTGTTTTCTCATTCTTAGGATCCATTTGCGTTCTGCCGAGTTGTGTTTCACTTAGGTTCCTCTTTAAATGTTGAAGAGCGTGTGGTTGTTGGGGCTGTTCCCATATGGGGAAATCTTGTTCAGCTTAAGACATGAGAACTCTAGGAATCAAAGGTTCTGTAGCTTTGACAAAACATCAGTGCCAAAATAGTTCTGTGCCTGGTCTTTATTTGCTTTTCAAAATGGAGGTGCAGCACTGTGCTGTATCTTGGGTATGAATATCAAGTGCCATGAAAATGAGTTCTCATCTAAAGACAGATTCTAGCTGTCAATTTTGGAAGAAAAAGAACTGCTGTATGGTGTTGCCGTAGTGCCAAATGAGTTGAGTGAGGACTTGACATTAAATAGTTTTGCAGAACTTTCACTAAATTGCAGCCCGAGGCAAACTGGGCAATCCTGCCTTCTCGCTGTTTGCAGAGGATGGTGTTACCGTGACTGCCACCAGTTCAGCAGCAGGTTGGGGCAAAACGCTTTGTATTTTTTGATCAAAGGGAGGCAGTTGCTTCAACAGCAGCGAATTTAAAAGGATTCTTTTTGACTGTTTCTTTCTGTATTAAACATCACACTGTTGCGAGGAAGGAAAAGCTCATGGTCCAAATTCATCTGTGGAAATTGGCAGCGGTGAAGGAGAGGCAATCTGCAAAGCAGTGAGCAGAGTTCCTAGGAGAGAGCAATAAGCAATTCTGCTTGATTTTGCTTCCTTTTCTTTCCTGCTCTGTTAAATGTTGTCCTTTTCTAGCAGGCCATAAGCCTGCAGTCCCCTCTACCTTACAGCTGGAAAGTACCAGCAGGGAAAGTTCCTACAGCTCCTTCCCATTGCAGCAATCTGTGTGAGCCCAGCTGCGCTGTGCTCTGCAGAAGATCCTCCAAAGGCTTGTGACACAT
>NW_024884833.1:0-31196 GCF_019232065.1 Centrocercus urophasianus
CAGCTCATCGCTTCTACAGGCACTGATCTCACTGACAATAAGCATCCTTTCAATCAATTGTCCCCGGCAATCTACCATGTTCTCTTTGGTCTTTCTCTGTGTTCCACATGACACCTCATCAAGGACAGTGTTGTCTGGTTTCTGAAACTTCTTACTTATGTATTATCTTCTTTGAATCATATGGAAATATTAATGCAATCCCTAATATTACACTTCTTTCCTTCTCTCCGTATCTTCGTATTGCTGTAAATTTTTGCTTCTGAGTTGTCTTCTGGGTTAAAGCTTTCATTTTTAGTATTGTTTTTTTCCTGAGCATAATATTGTGTTCTCACATATTTCTGCTGTAGTACCTGGGGACATGCATGTCCTCTTTAACACTGAATAATACATAAGCACGCACTGGACTGCATCAACAGAATCAATATCTGCAGGTCACTTGTTCTCTCCACTTCCCTGCCAGAAGCAGAATCTTCCCACTTTTCATTCTCTAAATGCACAGTGAGCTATTTGCTAAATCATATCCATTCCTACTCACTTGCACTAGCCAAATGTGTCCTGTTGCAGGGAGCTGCCATCTGCCATTGCATGAACTTCAGTTTTGTTTCTCTCTCTGACACTGTGTGTTTCATTTGGCTCCAGCAGTACTCCCACATTGTCCAGCTTTACCCATCATTTATACTGGCCACATCCCAGTCAATGCATATTTTGGAAATTTCAGAGGAAGATGTAATGCTTTCCAGCAGGGTGCAGTGACCATGAGAACGTGTGACATACTCCCCTAGTGTATGCTATGGTTAGAGGAGGACAAGTGTATGGTAGGACATATACTTAATAGTTGAGGAGCATTAGGACATGCTTTGTGCTCCAAAGCAAATGTTTACCTGCAGATCAGCTAATGGAGGACATCAAGATGGAGATGGTTGATGTGTAAAATGATGCTGTAGTCGGAAACATGCCTGCACACATTCAGACTAGTGTGAGATTGAACATGCAGCATAGCAGAGATACACTGTCCACTTCAGCCCTCACCCCTATACCATGTGGCTGGGACAGGTCAAGTAGTCGTGAATAGAGCAGTGTATTTGAGCCTGGGAAGAAGCCATGAGAGCAGAAGGGAAGCTGGTTTGGTTTCTCACCATCCAAGTCTTCTTGTAATTTGCAGTAAATAAATTCACTTGGTCCATGTTGAGTCTCTGTTGCCTTTGAAATTGACTGGTAAGTGAGCTAGCTCACATTCCTTACAACAAACTGTGAGTTTTCCGATCTTATTTCCCATCCTGTCCTTCTGACAACAGGGAGCACAAGAATCATTTGGCTTCTAAGTAACATCAGACCACCATACCTCTAGTTACAACGTATACAATATCTGTATGCACAGAGTTGTAGAAAGTGAGAAGGTTTAGTATTTTTTATATTCATATAGAGGTGTTCTATATATTAAACTACATTTTCTATAGTATTATATCACACTAGATAATCATCATGTACCTCCATCTCCTCTATCTCCTCCTGGCCATCAGGTAGAAGCTCTAGGCAGAGTTGATTCCAGGGCAGGGAAAGTGCTATGGGTCAAGTGAAGGATCCAGTAGCACTGGGTCCACCATTCAGAATGAACCTGGACAGAACATCCCTCCCACCTACCTACAAAGGAAGATGACACTTTGTTTCAATCTGCTTTTCACAGCTGCCATTTAGTGAATCTTCAAACACATCATTTTTGTTTCAGTCCACATTCCAGTCTAATGACTTGTCATTTCATGAAACTTCAGATGTGCCATTTTGTTTCACTCTGAAGAGCATCTATTTCATGAAACTTTATAACCCACATCTTTTAATACTGTTCTGTGATTGACCTTTTTTTCCCAAGGCTGTCATTTTCTCGTGTCTTCTTCTGAATGACTCCCTACTTATTTAGACCAGAAACTGCTACGATGTTAAAGTATATGTATTTATAAACAAATACAGCAGACATAGGTGCATAAGTGCAGACACTGGGGGCTTCTGGCAGCCCCTGAGAAGGACTGCCCCTTGCCAGATTCAGCTACAATGCCATAGAGCATTGCTGAGCCAACAGCCAAAATGTCAATTTCTCAAGGAAAACATGCTTACAAAAATTCAAAAAAGTTCAAAATGCTGTCCAGAAGTGAGGAAGGAGAAGAGACAATGTGAAAAAGGCTAAGATAAAAAGAGAAAGAGGACATGAGAAGTGTGTAGTGGAGGAGAATGTAGGTGAAGAGTAACACAACTAGGTAGAGAAGGGACAAGAAAATATCTACAGATTCTGAAGCAAAGATTCCCCTACAGCCTGTGTATGAGATGATGCAAGAGTGTCAGCATACCCAGAGATACCATATCCCATGGGAAGCCTGCATTGAGTCACAGAACCATGGAATTGTTCAGGTTGGAAAAGACCTTAAAGATCATCAAGTCCAACTACAACCCTAACCATACTACCTTAACTCTAACAACCCTCCATTAAATCATATCCCTGGGCACCACACCCAAATGGTTTTTAAACACACCCAGGGATGGTGACTCAACCCCCTCCCTGAGGAGCCTAATCCAGTGCTTAACCATCCTTTCTGTGAAGGAGTTCTTCACAGAACTTCTTCTCCCAAGCCTCTAAGCCTCCCCTGGTGCAACTTGAGGCCATTTCCCCTCATCCAGTCACCTGTCACCAGTAAGAAGAGACCAACTCCACTCTCACTGCAATAAGGTCTCTCTTCAGCCTCCTCTTCCCCAGACTAAAGAACCCCAGTTCCTTCAGTCTCCTCCTCCATAGGGCATATTCTCCAAGTCCTTCACAAGCCTTGTTGCCTTTCTTTGGACTTGCTCCAGCACCTCAATGTCCTTTCTGTTCTGAGGTACCCAAAACTGAATACAATACTCAAGGTGAGGCCTCAACAGTGTCGAGTATAGAGGCAGGATTGCTTTCTTAGTCCCACTTACTGCACCATTCCTGATACAAGCCAGGATGCCATTGGCCTTCTTGGACTCCTGGGCTCACTACTGGCTCATATTCAGCTGACTATCCATCAGTATACCAAGGTCCCTTTCCATCAGGCAGTTTTCCAGCCACTCCTCCTCAAGCCTGTAGGGTTGCCTGGGCTTGTTGTGACCAAAATGCAGGACCCAACACTTGGCCCTATTGAAACTCATCCAGTTTACTTTGGCCCATTGATCCAGTCTATTCAGGTCCTCCCCTCAGGCATATCAATACTCCCTTCCAACTTGGTGTTGTCTGCAAACTTACTGAGAGTGCACTCCATCCCCTTGTCAAGATCAGTAATAAAGACATTAAATAGAAGCAGCCCCTGTACTGAGCACTGGAGGACACTACTCATGACTGATTGCCAAATGGATTTAGCTCCGTTGACCATAATTCTTTGTGTCCAGCCATCCTGCCAGTGCTTCATGCAGCGGAGTGTATGCCCATCCAAACCATGGGCAGCCAGCTTCTACACAAGGATGCTGTGGGGGACAGTGTCAAAGTTTTTACTGAAGTGCAGGTAGACCACACCGGCAGCCTTACCTTCATCCACTTAGTGGGTCACTGTCATAGAGCAAAATCAGGTTTGTCAAACAGGATCTACCATTCATAAACCCATGATTGCTCCCAAGATTATCCATTCCATGACCTTCCCTGGCACTGACGTGAGACTGATGGCAGTGGTGGAGAATTTTCAGGAAGAAAAAAATCGAGCAGAGCACCATAACGGACTGACTTCTATAGCCCAAATCCTTGCAAACCTATGCTTTTGGCAAGTCAAAAAGTCACACATTCAGGACTGAATTTCAGCCCAAGAAGGGATAAAGCAACCACGTCAAATCCATGGCCTATGGGCCAGATGTGCTCTGGCCCAGCTTGTATTACAAACCATCCCCTGCCCCTGTGCCATCATGGCAGCAGCTCTTCCAAAGAAAGTAGCCTGGCTGTATAGGGACTGTTGAGTCACAGTATGAACCACTGATTGAACACCTGGAGACAAGACCTGGTCAGCCCTGGGAGCAAGGTGGAGGCAGTTCACCTTGCAAATAGAAGGGGTGGAGCTTAACTCCACCTCTCCTAGACCTCGTTTAAGGGTTGACTGCCACTGTGGGATGATCTCTTGTTGGAGGTTTCTTTTCCGTGGAGTTTCTACTGCAATCCTACATGTTTGGAGTCAAGTGAGCACTTCTCTTCTTTTGTAACATCTATCCATTGTGGTGGTGCCTCTAAAGCTACACTTGGTGAGATTCAAATTTAAAATGGCTTTCTTACTGATTATCTTAAAGTGGGTCAAGGGGGAGTAAATAACCTCTTTAGATAAAACTCTGCCATTTCTGTGGATCAGATAAAGGCATCCTAGTCATAAAAGACCAGCAGCTCTCTGTGTCCACTGCAGCATAGCCACCATTAAATGCACCGAATCACACAGATCTCTCAAATAATACCTTAGAGAATGAGAATCAATAATTACATGATTGCATGGAGAAACGAGAACAACAACTTAGTATATTGATGGGAAAATCGCTGGTCTATCCTGTACTAGAAAAAAAAATCAAGTTTAACTTCCCCTGTATAACAAATCTGAAATATTGCATTGGAAAATACCTGGGCCCCTGAATCAATGGACCTTTTCGGGTAACCGAAAAGACAAAGATTCAGGACAGATCTTGAAGTTCCACCTGAGATGGACCACTTAGAGATCTGACCTATAATAATACTAAAGACAAAGAAAGTACAGGATAGACCAGCAAGGTTGCCCCCAGCCAATGGCCTTCTGCTCAAATTTATTTTAATGTGACAGCAGTTCCTATACGGCATCTGAGTTAATGGATCTAGTGCAGCCATTTCGACCAGAGCCAAGGTAAAGTATACTGGCTTGGCTCTTAAGATTATGGGATGTGGGGGCAGAAAGCATTGTAGTTAACAAACTGGAAATTTCTCAACTTGTGTCTATCACCTCACACCCTGCTCTTAGACAGAGATTATAAGCTACTATACAACATCAAGATGAAGACCATTCCCTAATAGATTGGTTAATGGTGGCATGCCACGTTACTTGGCCTAATAAGGCCTATATACCACTACATACAAGTCCACCACAGAAGATCTTCAAACATACATCTGCAAATTGGGCATGAAGGAGGCTATACACGAAGAAACATTTAAAAGCCCAGATTTGGTGAAATTTTCAGTGAGAATGAAGGATTTGATCTTCAACAGGTACCCTCCTATCTTTACAGAACATTTGTATCTGTACTGAATCCCCAGGTGGCATCGAAGGCCATTTTCCAGCAGGCTGCCCAGTTAGTAACTGATATGGGAAAGACAGAGCTCCCAAGAGCAAGGTGTAATGTTAGGGAGATAGAAGAAGCTGAGATACTTCCAGTTTCTAAAACCAGGAAAGCCTCACTATGGATACTTCAGGCCCCAGTCAGGCCCCATATGTGTATCCCAGAAACAAATGTTCAATGACCTTATACAGACAGGGGTGGCCTTTGCCAAAATTGATTGACAACCTAATCATGTTTTACTTCAACTATGGAAACAACTGAGAGCTGACCAAAGTCATAACCAAGTCATAACCGTAAGTACCCCTAAAAGAGCAGGGGTACGAATAGTTAAACAAATGCCAACAAGAACTTGGAACCTAGAGGATTTTATAGTCCCTAATAAAAGGAAAAAGCCTCCTCAGGTGACCTGGGCTACGATGCTGCCCAAGCCACTTTAGGAAAATGACTTGGCAGTCAGGCACTTTATGACGTGACAAGGGATATTGGTGCCTCTACAACTAGGGCCTCCAGACAGAACTGGAGGACCTATGTCAAACTGACAATTTTTTGGTCTCGAAAGAACACACAACAGATTATGGCATTGGTTGACACGGACTCAGAAACATCAATCACTTATGGGGATCCAACTAAATTTCAAGGGAACAAAGTGATCATTGGTGGTTTTGGAGGACAGACCGTTCTTGTCACCCAAATATAGTTGAAACTGGGGGCTGGGAATGTCCCACCCTGGGAGCGTAAAGTGTGTATTGCCCCAGTCCTGGAGTACGTCTTGGGCATAGACATGGAGTCTGACTCTCCAAATGATTGTAGGAGAGTTCAGACTGAGAGACATATATATTAGTATCTGGACAGCGCAGGCAATATTAAGAGGCTGTGGGAAACATAAGCCTATTCACTTGCCCAATCCATGCAGGAACACTAATACTGAACAGTACAGACTCCCAGGAGGACAGGAGGTAATACCCAGAACAGTGCAGAAGCTAGAAAAAGTAGGGATCACAAGGCTTGTGCACTGCCCATATAATTCCCCCATATGGCCAACACAGAAGCCAGATGGCACGTGGAGAATGACAGTAGATTACAGAGAGTTAAACAAGGTCACACTAGCCATTCATGCAACCATACCCATTATTGCCTCCCTGATGGAGACATTGAATAGGAAGATAGAAACCTACCATTGTGTTCTGGACCTGGCCAATCCATTCTTCTGCATTCTTATCAATGAAGAATCATAAGACCAGTTTGAATTTATGTGGGGAGGTAGGCAGTGGACCTTCCAGGTCCTGCTGCAAGGGTATGTGCACTCACCAACCTACTGTCATAACTTAGTGGCATGTGACCTAGCAGAATGGAAAAATCTGGATAACATTAAACTGTACCACTATATTGACAATCTCATGTTGTCATCTGACTCACTGGCATTAAAAAGTGCAGTAAATTCATTAGCTGCTCATTTGCAAGACAAGGGGTGGGCCATAAATCCACAAAAAGTGCAAGGACCAGGTTTGTCAGTAAAATTCCTGGGTGTAGTTTGGCCAGGAAAGACCAACATACTACCTTGTGCAGTAAAACTAAGTACAGGCATTCCCAGTCCCTACCATGCCAAGGCAGCTGCAAGAATTTTGGGGTATACTGGGATACTGGCATTCCTTTATATCCCACCTAGTGCAGCTGCTGACACTTTTGTATTGACTCCTGAAGAAATGCCAAAAATAGGACTGGGGGAGAATGGAATGAGACTTTCTAGCAAAGAAAACTGCCTGCTAAACAGCCCCAGGCACTGGGTTTATTCGATCCCACTCTTCCAGCTGAATTAGATGTCCATGTAAGTCAGGATAGGTTCGGCTGGGGTCTGTGGCAGTGTCAAAATTCTGTTCAAACCCCAGTTGGGTTCTGGTCTCACATTTGGCACGGAGCAGAAGAAAGGTACAGTACGATTGAAAAAACAATACTGGCTGCCTACTCTGAATTACAGGTGATAGAGCTAATAATTCAAACATCTAAAGTCATAGTTAAGACCCACTCGCCAATTCAGGGGTGGGTGAAAGATCTGACCACCTTCCTAAGACAGGGGTAGCCCAAGCACAGACACTGGCACAATAGGTCACTTACCTCAGCCAGAGGAGTAGTCTATCTTCATCACCACTGAAAGAAGAACTCAAGTTGATCCCAGGCCCAGTGACATACAACAGCTGGAAGAAATGATGGTTGCTCCACCAAAGAAGAGTCCCATTCAGGATTGAAAATATACCATTCCCAGATATGCCTGGTGTACAGATGGGCCCACTAAGGGCAATCCAACAAGTGGAGAGCAGTGGCATACCATCCCACCACTGAAACAATCTGGTTTGAAGAAAGGGATGGTCAGAGAAGCCAATGAGCAGAACTGCGAGTTGTGTGGATGGTTATAACCAAGGGACCCAGTGATGGTATCTGGGATATCTGCACAGGCAGTTGGGCGGTGTACTGGGGCTCACTCTTTGGATTGCACAGTGGGCCACTCAGGACTGGATCAATCTAGAGTAGAGATCATAGAATCATAGAATGAGCTGGTTGTAAAGAACCACAATGTCCATCGAGTTTCAAATCCCCTGCTATTTGCCAACCACCAGACCAGGCTGCCCAGAGCTACATCCAGCCTGTCCCTGAATGCCTCCAGGGATGGAGCATCCACAACCTCCTTGGGCAACCTTTTCCAGTGCATCACCAACCTCTGTGCGAAAAATTTCCTCCTAATATCTAACCTAAACCTCCTCTGTCTCAGTTTAAGAACATTCCGTCTTGTCCTATCACAATCCAACCTCGTAAACAGCCAATCCCCCTCCTGTTTATAAGCTCCCTTCAAATTCTGCAAGGCTGCAATGAGGTCTCCCTGGAGCCTTCTCTTCTCCAAGCTAAACAAGCCCAGTTCCCTCAACCTTTCTTCATAGGAGAGGTGCTTCAGCCCTCTGATCATTTGCATGGCCCTCCTCTGGACCCACTCCAAAATCTCTATGTCCTTCCTGTACTAGGGACCCCAGGCTTGGATGCAGTACTCCAGATGGGGCCTCACAAGAGCTGAGTAGAGGGGGACAGTCATTTCCCTCTCCCGGCAGCCCAGAACACAATTGACCTTCCAGGCTGCAAGTGCATACTTCTGGCTCATGTCCAGCTTCTCATTTACCAGGATCCCCAAACTCTCCTCTGCAGGGCTGTTCTCAAGGAGATCTTCCACCAGTCTGTATAAATACATGGGATACCCAAGTGCAGTAACCTGCACTTGGCTTTGTTGAACCTCATTAGGTTCTTATGGTCCCACTTCTCCAGCCTGTCCAGGTCTCTCTGGATGGCTTCCCTTCCTTCCAACGTATTGACCTCCCCACTCATCTTGGTGTCATCCGCAAACTTGCTGAGGGTGCACTTGATGCCATCGTCTATGATATCTGGAATGTGGTTAGGTACAGGACCATACATGTCCACCACATTTCTGGCTATCGACCAGACACAAGGAAACGATGAGGCTGACACTCTGGCCCAAGTTTGATGGATTGAAGATTCACCATCTGAGTACATCACCCATTGACTACATCAGAACCTGCAGCATGCCAGACAAAAGACAATGTTAGCAGCTGCTAAAGCATGGGAGCTGCCCATACAACTATCTGATATCATCCAGGCAAGCCAAGACTGTGACAGTTACTCTAAGGTGAGACTGGGACCACTGCCCAAAACCACAGCTCATCTTGCTAGGGTACACAATCCTCTCCAGAGATGGCAGGTTCATTACACTGGGCCATTCCTCTGTCTGAGTGGGTGAGACATGCTCTGACCTGCATCAACACAGCAAGTGGGCTAATGCAGGCCTATCCAGTACCAAAAGCAAACCAGGCACGTACTGTCAAGGCACTCACCAAATTGACATCTGCCTACATCTGGAGGACATCTCAAGTCACTGAGAGCTACCAAGAGACTCATTTTATTAGTACAATGATACAGTGCTGGGCAGAAGAAAACACTGAGTGGCGATTCCATCTGCCATATAATCCAATGGGGGCCTTATTGAATTCTATAAAGGCATTCTTAAGGCTTCCCTAAAGACAGACTCAGTCTGTGCAGGGACTGAGGGACTGCAAAGAGACTCCGTGAAACCCTGGGGGACCTGAATGAAAGGCCTTGAGACAGCAGTCCTAGTATCCTAAAGACACTACGGACAACATGGGCCTTTCTGTTTAGGATCTGAATTATGGACACCGATATTCAAGTAAGATCCCAAATTGGCAATGAAAATAAGCTTCTGCTCCCTGCCCATGAGAACCTAGAGCCTGGTACCCATAAAATAGAATGGTCTCAGAAGATGCAAGTAGGACCAAAATGGTGTGGCCTACTTTCTCCTCAAGGGAGATTATTGGAGGCTGGGGAATCAGTAGTCCCCCCAGTAATAGGTACATGGCCTGCAGACATCGTGATCAATACTCAGGTTTTCATCACTAAGGATACTTCAATCATGTCTGTGTGGCAAATCTGGACTCTCCCTTTGGTACCCGATATAGGTATGCAGTCTCAGATCTCAAGCCAAAAGATATGTTACAGGTGGCTGGGACATTCCGCAGTGCAAGCCAAAGTGTGGACCCAGGACAGGAACATAGCTTATATCTTACCATGCAAGGTGATCTTTCCCCTTCTGGCACCTCTAGAACATCTGTACTACTCCCCATGAGTCTTTCTGAGTCCACAGGATCACTGGGAAGAGCAACATGACAATTAAGATGCTTCAGTGTCACGATAAGATCAGTGTGACACCTGATGGTAGACTGCAGAGGGCTGATGGAATGCAAATTGAACAATTTCTGGTCCAAGCTACTGTACGCCTCTAGTAACGTCATCAAGTACTGGCCCATTAAAGAACAAGAACTTCAACAGTGAACCAAACATCATCTTACATTGTGTCAACCTGCATCATGACAGGCAATTGTACAAGTGGTGCATTCGATCCTTGTATTAGGGAAGGCTCACCCACCAGCTGGCCAAATCACTGGTTCATGCCATGAAGGGGTGGAGTGTATGGGAACTATTGAGTCACAGCATGAATCACTGATTGAAAACCTGGAGACAAGACCTGGTCAGCCCTGGGAGCACATCTGAAGGCAATTCACCTATGCAACCAGAAGGGATGAAGCTTGTCTCCACTCCTCTTAGATTTCATTTAAAGTCTGCCACTGTGGAAGGTCTCTCTTGTTGGAGATCCTTCTTCTGTGGAGTTTCTACTGTGTGCCCAGATCTTCAGAGACACATGGGCACTTCTCTTCTTTTTTAACATCTTCCTATTGTGCTGGTCCCTCTGTTGTCATACTGGCACAGCTCTGGGCCCACATCCATTGCTCAGCAACAACCGAACATCAGTGTGCATTTGGCACTGTCTGGGCTGAAATTAGGGAACAGAAACGGCACAATGCAATGCTAACTGAAGTTATGGCAAATCATTTTATGTATTTTGATATACTGACTTTATGTTCTGATGAAGGAATTTGAGCGTACGTTTCAAGACTAATGAAAATGTTTGGGTTTTTATGTGTGTGTGTGGTTTTTTGTTTGTTTGTTTTTTACATTTTTTCATTTTCAGTTATAAATACATTATCTGCAAATTTTCAATGGAATGTATGGAGATGTGATTAGATATTCAACTCAAAATTATGATAATATCTCTTTACCAGACTTTTATATGACCTGTCTTACCAGATGCCTGAAGATTGCCTCTGCCAAGAAGGAAAGAGAGGTAACTGTAGAAGGCAACTCCCTTCTGGGAGGAAAGCAGGGCTATATGGCTATGTATCAGCCAGGATCTACCTATAGAGAAGTGTGCTGCCTCCCTGGGGCCCAGGTCAGGGACATAATTAGGAAACTCCTTAGTCTGGTTCATCCCTCTGATTATTGTCCCATACTGATAGTTCTGGGTGGCAGCAATGAAGTCACTGAGAGAAAACTAAGCACTATCAAAAGGCACTTCAGAACAGTTAGCTGATGAAGCAGAAGTACAGACGGTGCTTTTCTTTATCCCTCCAGTGGCAGAGAGGGATACTTATAGAACCAGGAAAACCCATTTTACAAACACATGGGAAGGGGCTGGTGCAATTGCAGGAATTTGATATTTTTTTATTTTTTTATTTTTAAACCATGGAGTGGGTTATTATGTGCCTAGCCTGATGGCTGCAGATGGGTCTCACCTGTCTCAAAGGAGGAAACAGATCCTAGCACAGGAGCTGCTGTTCACAAAGAAGGGCTAGTGGGAGATGTGAAGGTCAGAAACTCTCTTGGGCAGGGTTTCATAGAGTCTCTTTGTTCACCCCTGCAGGGATTGGGAGTCTGTCTTCAGGGCAGCCTTAAGAATACCATTATAACATTCAATGAGGCCTTCCCCTATTGGCAGGTGGAATAGCCATTCAGTGTTGTTTTCTTCTGCCCACCGTTGTATCATTGCACTGGTAAAATGAGTCCCTTGGTCGCTCTCAATGAATTGAGGTGTCCTGTAGGCAGACATCAGTTTAGTAAGTGCCCTAATAGCATATGCCTGGTTTGCCTTTGGTACTGGATAGGCCTGCAGTAGCCCACTTATTGGCACTTATTGACACTGGTCAGGGCATATCTTGCCGTCTCAGATGGAGGGAGGAACCGAATGTAATCAGCCTGCCATCACTGGAGAGGACTATGTCCTCTAGTAAGGTGGGCGGTTGTTTTGGGCAACAATCTCAGTCTCACGTTAGAGCGAGTGTCACAGTCTCAGCGTGCTTGGACGGTGTCAGATAGTTGTTTAGGTAGCCCCCATGCTTCAGCAGCTGCCCACATTCTCTTTTATCCCTCATGCTGTAGTTTCTGATGTAACCAGTGAGCAATGTTCTCAGACGGTAAATTCTCAATCCATTGAACTTCGGCCAGAGTGTTGGCTTCATTATTTCCTGGTGACTGTAGGGGTTGGTGACCAGAGACATTGTAGACAAGTACAGTCCTTATTTAACTGAATTCCATATGTCTAACCACATGTCTTTGCCCCAGATTGGCCAGGCGTGGATAGTCCATTCCTGGGGGGCCCACTGTGCAACCCAAAGAGTGAGTCCTCGGTACACAATCCAACTATCTGTGCAGATGTTCAGGATACTGTCACTGGATTCCTTGGTTATAACCACCCACGCCACTCGCAGTTCTGCCCATTGGCTGCTCTGACCATCCCCCTCACCAAACCAGATTCTCTTGGTGGAAGGACGGTATGCCATCGCTCTCCACTTGCTCAGGTTGCCCTTGCTGGACCCATCTATGTACCAGACTTCTTCATGAATAGGATATTTTCCTTCCTGAATGGAACTCTTCCCTGGTGGAGCGACCAAATTCTTTTGGTGCATCACTATGGTACATCACTGGGCCTAGGATCTTCTGTAGTTCTTCTTTTAATGGTGGTGAGGATGGACTACTCCTCTGGCTGAGATAAGCGACCTATTGTGCCTTACCTAAATCAAAGGCAAATAATCGTAGAACGGCTCATATTCAGCTCTTCATTCACTGAGACCCCTAAGTCCTACTCTGCAGGACTGCTCTCAATGAATTCTTCTTCCGGTTAGTATATATATTTCTGATTGCTCTGACTCAAGTGCAACACCTTGCACTTGGCCTTATTAAACTTCCTTTGGTTCATGTGGACCATTTCTCAAGTCTGTCCAGGTCCCTCGAGATAGTAACCCTTCCTTCTGTTATATCAGCTGCACCACTCAGCTTGGTGTTATCAGCAACAGCAAACTTGATGAGGCTACACTCAATCCCATTGTCTATGTAATCAATAAACATGTTCAAGAGGACCAGTCACAAGACAGATCTCTGAGGGACACTTCTGACCAGCCTTCACCTGGACATAGATCAGGTGGCCCCAGTCCTCTAGCTACAACAGAATCACAAAATTGCAGGGTTTGGAAGGGGCCTCAAGAGATCAAGTCCAAGCCCTCTGCTAAAGCGGGTACCCTACAACAGGTCACACAGGTAGGAGTCCAGATAGATCTAAAATATTTCCAGAGAAGGAGACTCCACAACCACTCCGGACAACCTGTACCAAAGCTCTGCCACTCTTACCACAAAGAAGTTCTTCTATATGTTCGTACGCAACCTCTAATGTTCAAGTTTTAGGCCATTACTCCTTGCTCTATTTCCACATGGCTACCAAGAAGAACCAGGCCTCATCCATTTGCCTCCACCACCCTTAAGATATTTATAGACATTAATCAGGTCCCCCCTTCTATTTTCCTCAGGCTCAACAGACCCAAGTTACTTAGTCTTACCTCATATGGGAGATGTTCCAGGTCCTTAATCTCCTTTGTGGCTTTCCACAGGACTCCTTCTAGGAGATCCCCCTCTTTTTGAACTGGGAACCCAGAATTGGACACCATATTCTTTATGTGGCCTCAGCATAGTAGAGTGGAGAGGGAAGATTGTCTCCCTTAACTTGCTGGTCACTCTCTTTATAATGCACCCCAAGATACCATTGGCCTTCTTGGCCACAAGGGCACCCTGCTGGCTCATGGCCAATCTGTTATCCACAAAAGCACCCAGGTCCTT
Source organism: Centrocercus urophasianus (assembly GCF_019232065.1). Lineage (NCBI taxonomy): Eukaryota > Metazoa > Chordata > Aves > Galliformes > Phasianidae > Centrocercus > Centrocercus urophasianus. The sequence continues at coordinate 13,852 of NW_024884833.1, forward strand.
CTCTGCACAGGTTTTCTGCAGCACGTCATTCCCTAACCTGTGCTGATGCATGCAGTTATTCCTCCCCAGGTGCTGGACTGTACACTTGTTCTTGTTGAACCTCATCAGGTTCTTCCCTGCCTAACTTCCAAGGCTGTCCAGGTCTTGTTGAATAATAGCACAGTCTTTTGATGCGTCAATCTCTCCTCCCAGCTTTGTATAACCAGCAAACTTGCTGGGAGTGGACTTTATCCTTTCATTCAATTCACTGATGAAGATGTTGAACAAGACCAGACTCAGCACTGACCGTTAGAAAACACTGTTAATTACAGGCCTCTAACCAGACTCTGCAATGCTGACAACTCTCTGAGCTCTGCCAGTCAGCCAGTTCTCAGTACACCTCACACACTCACCTATCCATCACTTCAATTTTCATAACAAGGATGTTGTGAGAGATGGTATCAAACACCTTGCTAAAGTTAACATCCACTGCTCTCCCCCCATCTATTCAGCCAGTGATGATATTATAGAAGGCTACTAGATTGGTCAAGCCTGATTTCTCTTTGGCAAATCCATGTTGACTACTCCTGACAACTTTCTTCTCTTCCAATTGCTTGAAAAGTGTATCCAGAACAAGTTGTTTTATAACCTCTCCAGAGTCTGAGGTAAGACTGACTGGCCTGTAGTTTTCTGCATCCTCCCTGCTCTTTTAGAAGACTAGAGGGACTTTGGCTATCCTCCAGTCTTCAGACACATCTCCCATTCACCAAGACCTTTCAAAGATGATAGAGAGCAGCTCAGCAATCACCTCTGCCAGCTCCCTGAGCACATATGGGTGTATCCCATCAGAGTCCAGATTTTTGTGTACTGATTTTAGCTACGTGTTCTCTGACCAGACCTTCCTTAAGAAGTCTTCATTTCCCCCGACTCTCGCTCTCTCACCTCCAGGGTCTAGGATTCCTAAGGGCTAGTCTTAGCATTTAAGACTGAAGTAAGACGGCATTCAGAATCTCTACCTTCTCAGTATCCTAGTCACTAGGGCACCTACCGCATTTAGCAGGGGACCAACATTTTCCCTAGTCTTCCTTTTACTGCTGGCATAGTTAAAAAACAAAAACACCCCCCCAAAAAATATAGACCAATCCAAAATACATACAGAATGAAGAGAGAGGCGGGGGGCCCCCCCGAAAGCCCCTCCAATTCCCCCCCCCAAAAAACACCCCTCAGTCCCCCCTCCCCCCCTCAAAAATTTACCTCTTTTGCAAGGTTTAATTCCAAGAGGACCTTAACCTTTCTCACTGCATCCCTACAGGCCCTGGACAACATTACTATACTCTCCCCGATTGCACAGGCCCTTTTTCCACATTTCATGGACCACCGTCTTTTCTTTTGTTTAATCCATGAGTTTCTTACTCATCCTCACAGGCCTCCTGCCACCCTTCCCTGATTTTTTACTCTTAGGGATGCATTGATCTAGAGCTTGAAAAAAGTGGAGTTTAAGTGTCAACCAGCTCTAGTGGGCTCCCTTACATTCTAATGCTCTAGCCCTCCAAGAAGATCTTTGAAGAGATCAAAGTTGTCTCTCCTGAAGAGAAGGGTAGCAAAGGCACTCATTGCTTTGCTTCTTCCACACAAGATGTTGAACTCCATCATCTCATAATTACTGCATCCCAAGCTGCTTCCTTCATCTTCACATCCCCAGCCAGCCTCTCCCTTTTTGTAGAAGACTCATCAACTTCACCCTTCTCTTCAGGTGGGTTGTAGTGCACACCCACAATAGTGTCACCTACATTAGTCCTCCTCTTAATTCTTAAATACAAGCTCTCCACCATTCACCTCCAGGTGGAGCTCAATACATTCTGTTTTCTCTCTCACATAAAGAGCAAATCCATCACCTTGCCTCACCATCCTGTCTTTCCTAAAGACGACATTGCCATCCATGACAGCATTCCAGACATGTGAGTTGTCCTACCATGTCTCTGTAATCACAGTGAGATCATGGCTCTGTGACCACATACAGATTTCTAATTCCTCCTGTGTCAAAGGTTTACAGGCTGGTTTGGCCCGGTTCCGTGACTAGCAGGGTGGAGGGATCCGTGGATCTGCACCTCCAGAAAAAGGAAATAGGTGACCTGAAAATAATTGAAAAAAAGCGGCAATGATCTGAAGTAAAACAAACTAATTTACTAAATATAGTATCAGCAAAATATAATGAGAGTGTGTCTGAAAGATGGATAGGCCTCACAACAATGGTGAGATGAGAAGTGCAGTCCAGTTGAGCCAATGAAGAAAAGCAGAAGGAGAAGAGCAGATGAAAAAGTGCAGGTGAAGAAGAGCAGGCGAAGAAGAGAACATCAGGTGACCTTGCCAGGAGTTATATCTCCTCGCTGAAGACAAAGCCCCCTGGGCAAATGTAGTTCTTCTTCTCTTCCAGACAGGCATCCAGAACTTGAGCATCAGCAGTCAAACCCCCAGTGTATTACATGATGTTATGATGTGGAATACTGATAACCAAAAATCATACAACCATGACACTCCTGTTTATTTCCCATGCTGCATGCACTGACATTTAAGCACTTTAGGAAACTAGAGGGTGGAGGTATCTCTAGAGGAATGCAGAATTTTAGCGGGGCTATTGGTGCAGTGCATTGTAAAAACATAGCAAAAGAATGGAATGTTACGAGTGGAGGCTCTGAACTGGTGTAATCACAAGTCTGGAGCAAAAAGATTGTAAGCATGATCAAAGAGAATACACACAGCAACCCAGTTCCCATGAATCATTTCTGGAAGGCTAGTCATCCTGCACATACTGGAAGGGATTTCAGACCTAAATAACTCAGTTCTAAGTGACCAACACTGAAATTTGATAGGCCAACTGCATGACACACTGGAGGACACCGAGAAAAAAAAAAAAAAGAGAGAGAAAAGGAGTATATATCCATATTTGCTACTGCGACTCATTAAATTTGTAGGTCTTCTGAACTGCCCTATCACCACTATTATTTTTCCAGCTTACATTCAGTTGAATGAGAAACATACCTATAAAAAGCCGAGCCCCTCAATGTGACCTCTCAGCACTTTTACTTTCTCTAAGGTGCCAGCATACCAGTTATTTTCCATAACCCTCCAGATTTTTATCTCAACTGTAGTCACTTGATACGTAGTTCATTTTCCAAGGAAGTAAATTAGCTCTGCTAAAAAACCACTCTCCTGAGCTCTCTTTTCCTTCCGTCTTCAGAGGTCCTGCCCAAGGCTGTTTTATGGACATATGTATAAACAAATAAAAATACAAGTTTTGACTGAGACAGGCCCCATAAACAAGCCCTAAATGCAGTCTGGTCCTGTAGCAAGCACACAGCCTAAAGAACTGCTACAGAAGCTAACCACTACTGCCTTGCTGCCACTTCAACACAAAGGGGAGTTTTACTATGCCTTCGTTTTGACTGTGATGAGGAACAGGATATCATCATTCTGAATTTCAAATAGCAGAATGGCTGTACATTGCAGGTCAAGCAAAGTCAGTGGTTGGTATGGATTTTTCATAACTTGTATTTTGCATCTGGGGAGGTTGTCGATTTTCACCTCTGTTTTCAGAAAGGTGGTTTTCAAAGACGAGGAAAAGCTATGCTAGACAGGGATACAGCAGTCAGAAACGTATTTTGGTTTTCATACTAAACTAGAGAAGGGCATTCATATTTATTGACCATTCTGCAGATAGATCTAATTACGGTAGGCATAGACTAACCATGTTTTTACCTCAGATAGATGCAATATTTACAGGACAGTTTTATTTTCCTCAATATACTAAACATACTGGGAATGAGTATTTCTATCCACAACCATAAGCACCTATATTCAAACGTTTACATAGGCATGACAAAATAGAGTATTTTTTCCATTATGCAAAGCTTTTTTTTCTATTGCTACTCCTTGAGACTTCTCCCCAGCATTGAAACACAGGAAAACTGAATTTTTATATAGTGAAATAACGGCAAGACTCAGAGGATTCGTTTCAGGAAGTGCTTATGAACTTCGCAGGAGTAGTCCCTTGATCAAGAACGATCATTTACCATCTGGCAAGGTCCTGGCTTTCACATTTAATATAGAGACTATTGGAAATTAGTAAAAATGATGGCTAGACTAGACTGGGCTGTCTTTGCTGACTTAGTGAAATCTGTCTTCAGCATTAGCAGGTATAATTTTCATGCCACTTTTATACACATTGAGAACAGATTTCCATTAGTGCATAAGGGAAAATCTGGAGGAATAACTAGAATGTTTTTCTTTTTTTTTCTAAATGGTAGAGCTTTTTTGTATTAAGAGTGATGCTTTTTATTTAAAAAAAAAAAAAAGAAAGAAAGAAAAGAAAAAAAGAAAATAACATCAGCACTGCTGCTACATGCACATATTTTACCTCTGTTAATTTTATACAGAAACTGTCTTTCTAAGATTTCAGTAAATAAATTCTTCTGCGTTTCCACAAATCAATTTCTAATCCTCAGCAAACTTCTTCTATTGCTCTCCTTTGCACACCCTCTATTGCTAGACTGCAAGATAATGCTAGTATCAGAGAAGAACTGGAAGTATGTATTACTCATAAGGGACCAATATCTGTTTATTATCCTGTATCCTGCATATGTATGCTAGTTTAAGACTTCTCAGATTTGCTTTTGTAACATGAGGAGAGAAGCAAAATCCCAGGCCACAGAGAGTGAGGATCTGCTCTGAGGCAACAGCAGTGGGCACAGAAATAAGGAAAAGATGCTACTTATCTTCAGAAGGTCTGTAAAGTCCTCAGATAGGCAGAGATCTCCAAATAATACATCTTTGCCTTCACTGACAACCTTCAAATGAGGTCTGGGAAGGAGAGGACTCCAGACTCAATCCATTCCAGTCACTCAGGTGCAATTTACATGCACTTGAGCTCCCCTGGGTTGTCCCTGCTTTCCTACCAGTTGTTCAATCAACGTTTCAAGCAGTCACCTAGAATTTCCACTACAGCTTTGTTGAATTGTTTTCTGTTACTGGCATTCAAAACCATTGATTTTTTTCGCACAATGAAATCTGGTAAGAGGGAAATTATTTATTTTTTTCTCAACTGTGTGTTTAGGCAAAGCAAGCAGAAAAGCAGGTGAGGGGTTCAGGTGCTAAACACAGGACTTAACTGCAATTTGAGGTGCTCTGGGTTGTGCTGTGAGGGTTGCTGCTGCATCCTCAGAAAAAAAAATGCGCCTACTGCTGGTCTTAGCTCTGATCTTGCCTGTTTTCATTGTTTATATTGATTCTCATGACAGTTAAAGTCTCGGGCAGCATATATGTCCAGACCACACAGAGGCTATGGCAGTAATACTACGTATGCTTTGAGTTGTCTAGAAGATGTCTGTCTTGTGTTTATACAAAGGTATAGCCACTGTAGTATGTGTAAGAGGGCAGGACTGCTGGAGTGGAATGCCTGTATTTGCCCTGTCTGACTCTTGTTTTGAGGAAAAGAGAAGATGGGAGGAGAAAGGAGTGTCAAAGGAGAGAGAGAAGAAACCACGACAGCAGGGTGAGGAAGATCCTTCAATAAATTACACGTGGGGAAACAGAATACTGGAAGAAAGAAGATGAAAAAGATGCATCTGTACAAGGAAGTGAGCACTAAATTAAGAGAGTTTTGAGGATTGATGGAAGAGGAGCTGGGAATAAAAAAGAGTTAATGAAAGATCCATTGAGAATATAAGACTTAAAGAAAATGTCAGGTGAAAATAAGTAGCCTGAAGGGGACAGGGGCAAAAGAAAATTTAGGACAACTGACATAAACTGGCCGAAGAGATATTCCATACCATAAACGACATCATGCAGAAGGACTTTTGAAGGAGATGGGAGTGCATCAGTCAGGAGGTGGTGAGCAATTGCTTGTGCATCACTTGTTATATACGTTCATAAATATATATATAGAGACGTAACTATTATCCTTTCCTTTTTCTCTATCTTAGTAAGCGTATTTATCTCAACCCACAAGTTATACTGTTTTTTCCTGATTCTCTTCCCCACCCCACTGGGAAATGAGGGAGTGAGTGAACAACTGTGTGGTGCTTACCCACCCACCTGGTTAAATCACAATAATAGTCAGGGCTGCTCCTTCCCAAAGTAGAATCCTGCACTTGCTCTTGCTGAACTTTACGTAGTTGGTGGTTATCCAGCTCTCTAATTTGCCTAGATCCACCTTCAAAAATTCTCCAACCTTGATGAAGACAACAACTCCTTCCAACTTAGTATCGTCAGCAAACTTGCTCAAAGCATCCAAGTCATTTATGAAAACATTAAAGAGAACTGTCCCTAAAATGAAGCTCTGGGGAGTTCCATTAGTGACTGGCTAACAGCCTGACATAACTCCATTTATTATAATCCTAGCTCACCCATCACATAACATTTTTGTCTAGCTGTATGTTGGACATGTTGTCCACCAGAATATTCTGAGAAATATTATCAAAACTTTCCTGAAATCCAAAAAGATAACAACTGGGTTCCCTTGATCAACTAAATGAATGACCTTGTCATAAAAGGAAATTAAGCTAGATAAGCAGGACCTTTCTCTCATGCACCCATGTTGGCTGTGACCAATGACCTCAACATCTTTTAAGTGTTTTTCAGTAACTCCCAGCAGAATTTGCTCCATAATTTTACCAGGCAGTAAAGTTAGACTGACAGTTCTGTCATTAATAGGGCCTTCTTTCTTGCCCTTCTTGGAACAAATGGAACAATGGTTGCAAGCTTCCAGTCAACTGAGACCTCTCCAGATACCAAGACTACTGAAAAATAATTGAGAGAGATCTTGCAGTAATATCATCCAGCTCTCTGAGTACCCTGGAATGAATCCTATCAGGTCCTATGGACTTTATGCATCCAGGTAGAGCAGAAAATTTTGCACAAGTTCAGGATTGGCTGCAAATTGATAGTTACCTCAGTCACCCCCACCCAACTCAGTGCACCTGAAATGCCAGCATCCATCATCAATGTTGAAGACAGAGACAAAAAAAGGCATTAAAATTCTCTGCTTTTTCTATATCCCACTTTGTAAGAAGACCATTCTCATCAAGTAATGATCTGATGTTCACTCTGGTCCTTCTTTCATTTTTAACATATTTTTAAAAGTCCTTATTATTTCCCCCACCAGTATTGAACAGGTTCAACTGAGTGCTGGCCACATGAATTTTCTCTGTACAAAGGTGAACAGCATTCCTATAGTCTTCCTATGTCACCTGACCTTGCTTTCAGTGGCCATACAACTTTTTTTTTCTACCTAAACTCAAGAAGATCTCTGCTCGGTCAAGCTGGCCTTCAGCTTCACCTGGTGACTTCCCACATTTTGAAACTGCATGATCCTGTGCCCTCAAGAGGTGATACCTAAAAAGTGATCAGCACTGATGGACACCAATACATTCAAAAACAGTTTCTCAGGGGACCTTACTAACTGTTCTGAACAGCCTGAAATCTGCTCTTCCCATAATCAGAGTTGAGGCTTTGCTAGCAATTTTCCTCCTATTACCAAAGACATTAAATTAAATTTATGGTCACCATGGCCATAATGTCCACCAACCGCCACTTCACTCACAAGACCTTTTCTGTTCACAAGCAACAGGACTAGGAGGTCACCTTTTCTCACTGGCTCCCTCAGTATCTATACCAAGAAGTTGTTCTTATGGTTTTTTAGGAATCTTCTGGACCTGGTTGTATCAGTTATATGGTGTTCCCTGTTCATGTCTGGCAAGTTGAAGTCTACATAAGGACAAGAGCATTTGATCTAAATGTCTTCCTTAGTTTCTTAAAGGATAAATCGTTGCTGTCATCATCCTGGGCAGTGGCCAGTGGTAGACTCCCATTGTGATAGCCCCTTTATTTGCTTCTCCATTAATCGTTACCTAGGGGTTCTCAACTGTATTGTGTATACAGTCCACCTGCCCCATTACATACAGTGCTACTCCCTGCCTCTCCTGCTCAGCCTGTCTCTTCTGAAAAGCCTGTTCAGCTATTCAACACAACATACCAGTTACAGGATTCTACACATCAGGTTTCACTTATACCAATGATGTCACATCTCTGCGACTAAGCTAAAGCTTTCAGCTCTTGTATGTTATGCTGCATGCATTGGTGTGGAAGCATTTCAGATGTGCTTCATTGTGCTCAGCACCTCATGACTGATACATTTTGCTACCACACAGCCTCTCTGATTGTGGCATGCCATCTGACAGTTTGTCACCAACAGTGTAGGTGTACTTCAACTGGCCTATCTGTCTCACTTCCAAGCTAAAATAATAATAGCTGGTATAAGAAGACAGTGACTTTCCCTACAATGTGTGTGTTTTGTTTTCTGTTTTCCAGAAAGGCTACTGTTTAATAGAGACATATAGAAAGCTATTTCTATCTGTCCCTGACTTTTATTTCAGTGATGGCAAATCCAAGATGGAGTTATTTATTTCATATTCAAGGAAGGTGTACAAATCCATTACATTAAAACTTGAGATAGTCATTTCACACTCAAAGAAGAGCTATTGTTCAATTCACTGGTAGTCCCTCCCTTCCTCTTCCATAAAATCTGTGAACAAGAATTGTTCATTTCAGATGGCAAAAATGACATAATTCAAAGAATCAAAAAACACAAAATCCTCAGAGTTGAAAGAAACGTCTGAAGGTAATGTAGTCCAACTCCCCTGCAATGAACAGAGATACACATACAGCTAGACCAGGTTCCTCAAAGCCGGGTTCAGCCTGGCCTTGAAAGTCTCCAAGGACAGAGCATAAACAAATCTCTGGGCAGCCTGTTCCAGTGCCTCACCACCCTCACTGTAAAAGACTTTTTCCTTATATTGTTTTCTCATTAGCTTCCTCAGTATCTGCACCAAGATACTGTGCACTCTTTTAGTTTGAAACCATTTGCCCTTGTCCTGTCACCACAGATCCTACTAAACAGTCTGTTCCTTTCTTTCCCGTAGCTCCCCTTTACATACTGAAATGCCACTATCAGGCCACCTCAGAGCCTTCTCTTCTCCAGGCTGAACAGCCCCAGCTCTCTAAGCCTGTTCTCATAGGAGAGGTGTTCCATCCCTTGGATCATCTTTGTGGCACTCCACTGGACTTGCTCCAACAGGTCCACGTCTCTTCTGCACTGACAACTCCACTCCTGGATGCAGTACTCCAGGTGAGTCCTCATCAGCAAAGAGTACAGGGGCAGGATCACCTCCCTTCACCTGCTGGCCATGCTTCTTTTAATGCAGCCCAGGATATAGTTGGCTTTCATCCAGAAGGGCGCCCATTGCTAGCTCATGTTCAGCGTGCCATTCACCAGTACCCCCAGGTAATTTTGGCAGGGCTCAATCCTTTCATCCCCCAGTTTGTACTGTTAGTGGAAGTTGCCTCAATCTAGGCGCAAGACCTTGCACTTGGCTTTGTTGAACTTCCTGTGGATCTCTGTCAATGGTTTATGGGCTGGTTTGGCCTAGTTCTGTGACTAGCAGGGTGGAGGGATTTGTGAATCTGGGACTCTGGAAAAGGGAAACAGGGGACCCAAAATAATTAAAACAATGACAGTGATCTGAGGAGAAACAAACTAATTTACTAAATATGGTATCAGAATGCAAGATAACATACTATAATGCAGTATAATTAGAATCAAAGTTAATAAATCAAATATAATGAAAGAGCATCCAAAACCTGAAAGACCTTACACTAATGCTGAGGCAGTGTGTGCACTCAGTATGAGCAGCAGAGAGGAGAGCCATAAAAGGGAAAAGAGCACATCAGGTGACCTACCAAGGCCTTATATCTGTTCCCCCTCAGCAGAAATGGTAACAGAACAGTCTTCTGGGGAATGTAATAGTTCTTCTCTTCTGGGACAGGTACCCAGACCTGGAGCATTAACCCTTTAACTCTCAGTGCACTACATGATGTTATGATGTGGAATACCGATAGACAAAACTCATAAAACCATTATATCCTCCTCAGCCCTCTACTCAAGACTGTCTAGGTCCCTCTGGATGGCATCCAGTCCCTTGAATGGAGAGCTGGGCAGGGAGAAATTTAGTGAACTATAGCAAGGGCAAGTGTAGAGTCTTACATCTGGGCAAGAACAATGCCAGGTACCAGTTCAGGAGGGGGACTGACCTGTTGGAGAGCAGTGCAGGGGAACGAGACCTAAGGGTCCTGATGGACAGCAGGATGACCATGAGCCAGCACTGTGCCCTTGTGGTCAAAAAGGCCAATGGCATCCTGGAGTGTATCAGAGGGCGTGTGGTTAGTAGACTGAGAGAGGTTCTCCTCCCTCTTTACTCTGCCTTGGTGAGATCACATTTGGAACATACTGTCCAGCTCTGGGCCCCTTAATTCAAGAAGGACAGGGAACTGCTTGAGAAAGTCCAGCACAAAGCCACAAAGATGATTAAGGGAATGGAACATCTCCCTTACAAGGAAAGGCTGAGGGAACTGCATCACTTTAGCTTGGAGGAGACTGAGGGGTGACCTCATTAATGTTTATAAATATATAAAGGGTGAGTGCCAGGAGGATGGAGCCAGGCTCTTCTCAGCAACATCCAATGATAAGTCTAGGGGCTATGGATCAAGCTGGAACGTAGGAGGTTCCACATAAGTAAGGAAAAAAAATTCTTCAAGGTGAGGGTAACAGAACACTGAATCAGATGCCCAGAGAGGCTGTAGGGTCTCCTCCTCTGGAGGCATTCAAAACCAGCCTTGACATGTTCCTGTGTGATCTAATCTAGGTGTTCCTGTTCTGGCAGGGGAATTGGTCTTTCCAATCCCTGATATTCTGTAATTCTGTGATGCTGTAATTCTGTGTGTTGATCTCACCACACAGCCTAGTCCACAGATTTTCTGAGGGTGCACTCGACTGTACTATTGATGTCATTGATCAAGATATTAAAGAACATCAGTCTCAGCACTGCCTCATGCAGGACACTACTTGTCACTGACCTCCATCCAGACATTAAGCCATTGGCCACTACTCTGTTGATTCGATCCTGCAGCCAGTTCTTCATCTATCAAACAGTCCACCCATCAAATTTGTATTTTTCCAATTTGGAGAGAAAGATGTTATGGTGTACCATGTCAAAGACTTTACTGAAGGTCAGGTAGATGACATCATAGAACCATAGAATCATAGAATATCCTGAGTTGGAAGGGACCCGCAAGGATCATCAAGTCCAACCATAGCTCCACAAAGAACCACCCAAACTCAAACCCATGTCTGAGAGCAGTATCCTAACACTCCTTGATCTGCAGCAATTTGGGGCTATGCCCACCACTCTGGGCAGCCTGCTCCATGCCCACCATCCTCTGATGCAGACCTTGTTCCCCCGCCTGACCTTTCCTTGACACCAACAGTTCTTCCCTTACCCAGTGATGCAGTTACACCATCATGTAAGGCCTCTAGATTGGTCAACCAGGAGTTGCCGCTGGTGAAGTCATGCTGGTTCTCCTCTATCATCTCCCTGTCTTCCATGTGCTTCCAGGAGGATCTGCCCACGATCCTTTCCAGTACAGATGTGAGACTAACACTTTGGTAGTTCCCTAGGTCACCCTTTTTACTCTTCGTAAAAATGGGTGTGATGTTGCTTTTTTTTCCAGTCACCAGGGACTTCATCTGACTGCCATGACTTTTCAAATATATATGAGAATAATTTGGTGACCACATCAGCCAATTCCCTCAAGATTCTGGGATGCATCTCATCAGGACCCAAAGACTTGTCGATGCCTGATGTTCCTCAGGTGGTAACAAAACTGATTTTTGGTTACAACAGAAGGGGCACTGCTTCCTCAATCTCCCCTTTCAAACCTATCATTTGAGGGCTGTGTGATAAGCAGTTGTCAGAAAAAGCTTTGGAAAAAAAATATTGTTGCATGCCTTGTCCTTGTCTGTTGTTACCACATTGCCTGTGATACTCATTAGGAGGAGTCTACAAAGGACTTTCCTTTGCTGGTTGAGGAACCTGTAGAAGTCTTTCTTATTCTTCTTGGTACCCCTTGCCAAGTGTACTTCAAATTGTGACTTTGCTTTCCTGACTTCGTACCTACATAACCTAGCAGCTTCCTTATTCTCTTCCCATGGTAACTATCCCTATTTCCACTGCCTGTGCATTTTCTTCTTGCTCTCCAGTTTCACCAGTAGGTCCCAGTTCACCCATGTTGGTCCCTTGCCTTCCTTTCCTGACCTACAACACTTGGGGATGGAGAGCTCTTGCACACTGAGGAAAAGTGTTAAAGACCTCCTTAAAGATCTGCCAGCTCTGCTCTGCAGCCTTGCCCATGAAGACAGTCTCCCAGGGTGTTTTATTGACTAACTCTATGAAGGACTGAAAGCTCACTTCCCTATAATTTTGCACCCTAATTTTACTCTTTGACTGTCACATATCTTTCAAGAGTGCGAACTCCACTACAGCATAGTACTAAAGACAAATAATTAATGTATTTTATTTATCCTCAGAAATTAACATTTGGTTTAAAAAAAAAGTGAAACCCTCATGTCACCAGTCATGGCCTAAAAACACTGCAGAACAACAATTGGCTGTCATACAGAGAAGTCCACAAAATACGAAGTAACCATTCAGTTTCATATTCAAACTAACTTCACAGTTCTATAGACATTGGGAATAAATTAACATTAATCCATAAATAACAAAAGCAAATGAAGAGAAGTAGTAAAAATTGTCTTATTTGGTTATTTATTCAATTGTGCAATTTTTTGAGTGTGATGTCTTTTATTAAAGAAAAATACAAGCACAATTTTAAAGTGGATTTTATCTAAAAACTGCTTTTCTCATAATTTCAAGCAAATAAATTCTTTTCCTTATCCACAAATGGATTTTTGTTTCTCATTAAACACATTTTGTTGCAACTGTCCTTTTATAGCTCACTCCCTCTTCCACATCAGCTGTGAATGTGAATTACTCACCTCTTTGTTGTTGTATGTGAAATTTGAGCAGACAATGATCACTTGATTTGTTGGCATTTCATTGCCTCCTGCCTTGCTGATAATGGTTTATGTCTACTTTTTACAAACTTCTGCTTAGTGAATTCATGCTTCCTTCATTTACCACTGCATCCTTTGATCCAGCCTGTATTAACCAGTTAGTTCTCCCATCAAAAAGTGCTTTGTGTGCTTTCTTTATTGATTATCTAAGAGGTTATTTATTAGATAATATTGCACAGAGCCACAATTCTACCCTTCCCATTTGAACAAAGCAATCACAGGAAGTAAAATACTTTTCATTGAGTAACATATTTTGAATATGATTCCCATAAATTGTCACTTAACTGAGATACTTAGACGGTATACTTGAATAACCACCCCAGAGTCAGAAATTCGAGATTTTAGTTTTCCATTTTCCATGCTATCAAGTGCTTTCCTGAAATACTTTATCCTTCTCTGAGTTCTGTGGAAGCCACAGAACAACCTCTCAAAACTAAGTCCCTCTTCCAGGACTGAGCCCTGGATGAGAGGTTATAAAACTGAGATAACATGGAAGGAGAAAGAATCTGTCTCCAGCTCTGGACTCCCAGCTCAAAAAAAAAAAAAAGAAAAAGGAATCTCCTAGAAAGAGTCCAGCAGAAGGTAACAAAGATGATAAAGGGCCTGAAGCATCTTCCATGTGAGAAAAGGCTGAGAAACCCAAGACTGTTCAGCCTGGAGAAGAGAAGGCTGAGAGGAGATCTCACAACAGCTTATAAGCATCTAAAGTGCAGGTGTCAAAAGGAGGGGGCCAGGCTCTTTTTTTTTCAGTAGAGTGCAGTGATGAGACAAGGGGCAGTGGGAAAAAACTGGAGCACAGGAAGTTCTGTACATACATGAAGAGGAACTTCTTTACACTGAGGGTGACAGAGCACTGGAACAAGCTGCCTGAACAGGTTGTGGAGTTTCCTTCTCTGGAGATATTCAATACCTATCCAGATGTCTACCTGCACAACCCACTGTAGGGAGCCTGCTTTAGCATAAGGATTGGACTCAGTGATCTCTAGAGGTCCCTTCCAACCCCTACAATTAGTTGATTCTGTAATTCTGTGATGATGTGATATGTGAGCCCGTTCTGATTTCTTTCCATTCTTTTATTTTATCAGACTCCACACGGCATAACATTCTTCCATTTTTTTCTCCATGTCCAGAATTTCAAATTCTGCTATTCTGTGATCAATTACTATCGAACCAGTCCCTGTTTAGTGCTTAGTCTTCTTTGCAGTGGGTTGCAAATGGCATCTACCTGATTTTATTCAAGTAATTATACAATAATAAATTTCTCTGCCAAAATGAAAACAGAAAAGGAATCAAAGATCTGCATCTGCATCACCAACATGAAGAAGCAGAACACAGTTTAAGACAACAGGGAAAAGAGATAAAAGCTACAAAATGCATACAATCTTTTTAAAATCAACAGCTCATTCACCTAGCACTGGAGGTCACTTCAGTAAAATTTGTGGTGAAAATACACAGTAGTTTTCCAGGCTAAGCATGGGTTCTGCTGAATACAAATCAGGAAATAAGAGCAAGTCACCATTTCTAGTTAGACATGTATATCCTAAAATTGATGTATGGGATTTAAAAAATACAAAATAAAAATAAATAAAAAAGATTCTCTGTCAGTATTGACTGGAATATTTTTGTCTATCTTGCACTACTAGATAAGCACCATGCTGAAATTTAATAGCAACACATTTGAAAATAGAAGTGCTTTTTTGTTCAGTATGAAATTGTCCTGTTGAGCTCATTGATATCTCATGGAAATCAGACAAACCAGTTTACATTCAGGAAATGAAAGAGCTATTACTAAGGCAGAAATTCAAATACACATTTCAGTAGTAGAAAAATATAATAATTTTTACCGCTGACTTTTCTTCTGGACATAAACCAACCTGCACATTGCTATTACTTGTATGGAATTATTAACTTCTATGTTTTTGAGATATTCCTTCTTCCTACCCCTGAAATCTCCAGGACTTCTTACTGGCAGGCTAGCAAACTGAGAAACCTAATGATGTTGCAGTGATAGTCAGTAACAGTTCCCATGATTCTACTTTTATCCATCCAAGACTTCTGTTAGAAGCTAAAATGAATGGAAAGTATTTTGTAGGTTTCATAGATAAATCTTTGCATTTAATTTAGCCAGCAGGATATTAGCCAGTAGGATATTATTTCTGAATACTTTGAGGCAGAAACAATGATTAGAACACTGTTGATTATTTGCCCAGTTTAGGCAGAGAACAGATAGTGCATCTCAGTACTTCAAGGCTAAAGCAGTAGCAACTGGATTTGCCCATGTTCTGTTCCTACTTTTCATGGCCCCACTCCAGCATCCATGTCTTTTAGCAGTCCTGTATTTAAAAGTTACACTTAAGCCATATGTATTTTAAATGTTTCCACAAATATTTTATTTTAACCTGTGACAGGTAACATTTTTTAAAATCCAGGCTTTCATAAGAATCATAAAGTAATTCAGCTTAAACATCTGGAGGTGGTCTAGTCCAACCCTCACTCAAAGCAGATGAAATTAAGTTTCTTAAGGCCATGAGTGGTTGAGTTGTGAATATTTTCAAGTACAAAGATTTCATAGTGTCTTAGGGCTGACTATCATCACAGTAAAAATGTTTACCTAATTGGAACTTAATGACATGGGGTTATTTTGTCTTCTCAGTAGGCATCTCTGAGAAGAGGTCTGCTCAATCTTCTCTGCCTCTTCCTGTAAGATAGAGACAACATTAACATCTCAGAATCGCAGAATCATTTTGTTAGAAGGCACTTCTTCAGATCACCTAATGCACATTCTCCCTGCTGAAGTAGGATCACCTAGAGCAGGATGCTTGGATCATGTTTTGTTGAATGCAGAATATCTTCTTGGATGGAGACTCCCCAGTCTCATTTGGCAACCTGTTAAATCAACATCACAGTAAAATGACATTTTCTTGTTTTCAGATAGTTTTTAGTTTGTTTGTTTGTTTGTTTGCTCTATGTCTTTTCTCTGAGTACCACTGCGTTTGCATTGCTAGTTCAGGTCACATGTCACTTTTTCAACAGGACCATAATATCCTTCTTTGCAGTGCTGTTCTCCAGACAGTTGGCTTGCAATATGTACTGGTGCCTGAAATTATTGTTTCTGTTTCTCCTTGTCAATCTTCATGAAAGTTTTCTTCGATGAATTCTCCAGACTGTCAAAGTTGTCTGAATCGAGATACAACTGTCTCATGAAACTAATGTGTGTTTTCTCTGTACTTGCTGAGGTTGCACTTAGGGCACTGATGAAGATGTTAAATAATATTAGACTTGGTGCTGATCCCTGGGCTACACCACTAGTGACCTGCCTTCAACTGAAATTTGTGCCAAGCTGTTCAGCCTCTTTCAGTTCACTTCACTGTACACAAGCCTGTGCTTTATCAGCTATTCTATGAGGATATTACAAGAGATTGTGTCAAAACCCTTACTAAAGTCAAGGAAAACAATATGCGTTATTCTTCACTCACCTGCTAAGTTCATAAATCCATGCTCACTACTCCTGAACATCTTATCCTTTATGTATTTGCTATCCAATGTTGCTCTGTCACACTCTTAGGGATTGTGGTGAAGCTTATTATTTCACAGCTCCATGGATTTTTCTTCTTTTTCTTGGCAATAGGAGAGAAAATTGTTTTCTTCCACTTTTCCGGAACTTCTCCCAGTTACCATGACTTTTCAAAGATAATTGACAGTGGACTTGCAAGACACCAGTCAGCTCCCTTGGTACTTGCAGGGACAATCTCTCAGCCCCCACGAACTTAGATATTTCCAGTTTGTTTATGTTTTTTCTAATCTGGTCTTTCTCCATGGACTCTTTGTTTCCATCTTTCCCTTTGGTTTCTGGGTCCTAGGAATTTCTGAAAGTTAGTTTTGCTGGTGAAAACTGAGGCAAAGGAGGTACTGAGTATCTCAACCATTTCCATGGTCTTTGTCACCAGTGCCTTGCTTCTCTTTGCAAAGCCCACATTTTTTGCAGTCTTTTTTCTGCTATTTATGTACCTGTAGAGTCCCTTCTTGTTAACTTTTACATCCAAAAGTCTTGGAAGAGCCAACTCCAAGTGAGCCTTGACTTTCCTAATGATATCCCTGCAAAACTGGAAAAAATTCTACACCTCTCCCAAGTCATTTGCCCCAGCTTCCACCCCTTACATGCTTCTTTTTCATGTTTGAGTACAGTCAGGAACTCATTAGTCACTTACAGAGGATTTCTAATGTCTTTGATTTCCTGCTTCTTGAAATAGGCCCTCCTTAATCTTCGTAAGCATGATCCCTGAGTGTCAACCAGCTCTCATGGACACCCATTCTCTCCAAAGCCATATTCCTTTTTCTTTTTCTT
>NW_024884833.1:31296-57475 GCF_019232065.1 Centrocercus urophasianus
TCCTTTTCCTTTTCCTTTTCCTTTTCCTTTTCCTTTTCCTTTTCCTTTTCCTTTTCCTTTTCCTTTTTTCCTTCTTTTTTATCCCAAGCAGATTGCTGAAGAGAAAAAAACTACTCTTCTGAAATTCAGGACTTTGGTCTTTGTTTTTGCTTGGATCCCTCCTCTTCTTGTCTCAGAACTTACGGAATGCCATCAGATTGCCCTTCTCACCTCTTGCTCATTTTAGAGATTTGGGTTTTCTGATGCTATTCTTGCTGGCTCAGGAAATATTTTTGTTTTCTTCCCAGTTGACCAATCACTGCTCCCTCTGTCTGTGTATCAGCTTTTCATGTTGATACAGCAAAGGCTCCCTATTTATCCATCTAATGACCTGATCATGTCAGTATTCCATGTCCTTGCTGAAATATTCACACAATATTTAGTAACAAAAACAATCTCGTAATCTCACTGATGTGCACTTTATTTTCACAACTTTTGCCACTGTACTGCCAAGTATGCTAAACAATGAGACTTGATGAAGTCTCCAGCCCATATCTGGCACTAGGTAACCCTACCAGTAACTTGAGGGTGCATACCTCTGAGCATTTAAAGCAATGAAAGTAGCAAATGGCTATCAGAACTATTGATCTAGCTTTCAGTGCTTGCAGTAGGGAAATAAGACCTCTCCCTCCAAAGGAATACATATCAAGTCAACAGAAATTATGATCCAAGGATATATTTGTCCAAGGAAGAAAGAACATGTACTTTGCAGTAACAGTTCTGATTGTTTCCTTCATAGCAGAATTTTCTACTTCATAGTATGCTACTTTATATCCTAAAATCTCTATATATTTCTTTCTGCACATTTTGTCCTTAAACTTTTTTTTTTTGAGAGAAGTATGTAATTATGAAATTAAACCCAAAAAGCAGAGAAAACTATTCTTAGAGGAGGTGATTTTACAAAAACAAATGTTTGCATCATGCTATGTAAACACTTCTGCATAAAAAGGGAAAAATGAGACTACGAATGGGAAAACAAGTGAAATGATTATCATCTGTGAAGAAAATACTTTTCATTCAGTCAAGTTCTTGTCTGTTAAGAACTGCACCTTCCTATTATTTCTTTGTTTTTAGGCAGACAAGTAAAATAATTCAGTGAAATCTCACCATTACTTTACCACAATGGGAAATTAAGTGTGAGATCAAGAACATATTCTTCTAAGTTCTGTGTGAAAAGAGGCATCTACAACTTGCTGCTTAGAGCTGGGCTAATGCCACTGTTTATATTACCACCTATCTCAAATAAATCCTTTTAAAATTATATGCAGGATTTTATTTTATTTTATTTTATTTTTCAGTTCAAATGAACTGTTCACAAAAGAAAGTTCTGTTGAGGACAGACAAGTAGCAATACCTGGCTAAAAGTGGTAGAAAATACATTCCAACTCATAGCCCATGGACCACATAAAGACACAGACAGCTAGCAATGCAGCCCCATAAGACTGTAAACTTTCAACATTATTGTGTAATTTTTAGTGTCATTTTTGATAAGTTGATTTCACAAAGCTAGAGCACAAATCATGTAGGCGATAGCAGAATGCTGTAGAAGGGAGGGTACAGTACGGTCTTATCTCTGCCGCTTGCCCCTGCCACACACTGTCAGTCAAATCAAAACCAGCCTGTATTACTTGTTACATGCACTTGTGCCACTTCGAAAGTAAAAGGCTGTGATTGCCAATATAGCATTTCAACCTGCCAACACGTGTGTGCCCATGAAGAACTGGAACAGGCTGCCTAGAGAAACTACGGATGCCCCATCCCTGAGTTCAAACCAGATTCAATGAGAAGCAGAGAAATGAGCTCTGCATCTGAAGGGAAAGAAGTTAATAACATATTGTTAGAGGAGCAGGTGATTTGGAGGCAGCATCAGACTGGCCCAGAGCCAGCCATAATAATCAGCTGATGCTGTCATTTCTCTGGCTGGATCCAAGATAGTCTGAGGTTCTAAATCACCTTTCCTTTACCATTACATCCTGATCTTCTTTCCCTTCAGATGGCTTTTAAGGATCAAATTAAAAAAAAATCTTACGATGTAGCATCTGATCAACTAGAAGATACATTTCTAGATTTCCATTTTAAATGCATTTAAACAATTTTTGTATTAGGCAAAA
The DNA here is from genome assembly GCF_019232065.1 of Centrocercus urophasianus. Classification (NCBI taxonomy): domain Eukaryota; kingdom Metazoa; phylum Chordata; class Aves; order Galliformes; family Phasianidae; genus Centrocercus; species Centrocercus urophasianus. The sequence goes on from NW_024884833.1 coordinate 33,447, forward strand.
ATGTCTAACAGTTACTTTGTCTTACATCTTGTACTTTTTAATTTGCAGTATATGAAAAAAACAGTAACAAAAACGCAACAAAAAGCAGTTTTTCATTTGAAATAATGACAGTCCTAATTTGTAGGGTAATTACAAGAACTTTCTGAATATAAATGAATGCAAAATTGAGTCTGCAGAAAGGACACTCATCTCTGTTCAGATCTATTCTAAAATGCAGATGACTTGGATTAAAAAAAATCCAAGTCAGTTTCATTGCTTTTTTTGCATAATAATGCAGTGAGACAGATGTAAATACAGTTATTAGACTGCAGTTGCTGATTTGGGAAACCATGAGCCCTAGCAAGAACAGACACTAGAAGAATTTATAAAGATATAAAAATGAAAGAGATGAGCGAGAACATAAGGACTGTGTATGAAAAGATGAAAATGGACATCTATCATCCTCAAATACTTGCTTGAAAATTTTACAATCACCTGGTCTTTTCAAATGTTCTGAAACAAAGGTACATAAGCAACCATGAAATATTGATACTACGGCTTCTATTCTGCATATTATTCTTACTATGACTTACAGATGTAGTTGTTATGACAGCATATAACCATGCATTCCCTTATGAATTGTCATATTCAAAAGAACAGATGAGCATCTCCATCTACTCAAGAAGCCCGAAGGTCAAACTCCAGTCCTAACAAAATTTCAAGTAAATAGCTGAATTCCTTCCTAATTTAGGCACATGATAGATATCACCAGCAGGCAACACATAGGAAATTAGGAGATTTTTACATCTGTAATTCACTGTTCACACCAGGGTATGCAGGAGTCATCTTGTTCTTTGGAAAAAGAAAATTTAGTATATTTTCTTCATAAGACACAAGGTCATCTGCTGGAAAAAAAAAAAACAAAAAAAAAAAAATCCACACTTTTTCAGACAGAATTTTCATGAAGAATCAGCTGTGCAATAAAAACTAGGTAAAACATGAATATCTTTGTCAGAATTCTGTCTGTCTTGTTCATAAAAGATACTATCAGTAATAGGTAATAGATGAGACATTAGCAAGCCTATGAAAAGAGGTACAAGAATGATAGTACGATCTGAAATTATTCAGTGTTTGGATTACTTCAGACATTAGTCCTCTTTTAGTCTGCTGTGTCTCTCTTTGTGTCGGGAACCTTTCTGCTTGCACTTTTGATGGCCATGCCAAGCAAAACTACTTAATCAGAACACAAAAAAATAGCAAGCCCAAATAACTAATTTCTGTACTTATATACAAAAAAAAAAAAAAAAAAAAAAAAAAAAAGAAACATCAGATTTTTTTGTCTACTTGGCCACAAGAACAACTGCTTCTCTTGCAAATGTTTTATTCATTTTGTCTCCAACACCTTGAAAATACTGAGAAACCATGTATGTATTAATTAGTTTTGAAAGATCTGACTTAGTAGAACTGTCCAGGAGTTTGATGTTGTCATTAACTTTCCAACTGCTACAAGTGCCCCAGAATATCTTGAGGATGGAGATGACTGCAGGTCTTAGATGCAGGTTACTTATTTAAAACAAAGAGAATCTCAAAAGCTGCGACAGATTATGCCAGGCATGTCCAACCCACAGCCCATGGGACATCTCAGCTCAGCACAGCTCACAAGGCAGCCCACCCCTTCCCCTCAATTACTTTCAGCAGTTCTTCCCCACAGAGCAGCAAGGGACACATTCCCATCACTCAGCAACACCCAAATTGTCAATGTGCTATGTCACCTGAAAGCAGGATACATTCCTCTACTGAAGAATGTATTTAATTTTGCTGAATATTTCTTTAATTTAGAAAGTTGAAAGAAGAAAAATTTGGGGAGCGGTTTCTGTCCCACTGTAACAGTGGAACAAGACTGTGTTCTCCTCATGAAATTGAACATGTGTAAGCCCATGAGGCTGGATGATATCCATCCTAGGATTCTGAAAGAGATGGCTGATGTGGTTGCTGAGCTGCTCCCCATCATATTTGAAAAATCGTGGCTGTCTGGTGAAGTTCCCAGTGACTGGAAAAAGGGAAAAGTTACTCCCATTTTTAAGAAAGGGAGAAAGGAAGACTTGGGGAACTACAGGCTGGTGAACCTCACCTCTGTTCCTGGGAAGATCATGGAGCAAATCCTCCTGGAAGCTATGTTAAGGCACATACAAGATAAAGAGGTGATTAGAGACAGCCAGCATGGCTTCACCAAGGGCAGATCGTGCCTGACCAATCTGGTGGCCTTCTATGATGGAGTGACAGCTTCGGTGGATGGGGGAAGGGCAGTGAATGTCATCTACCTGGACTTCTGCAAGGCCTTTGATATCGTCCCTCACCACATCCCTCTCTCTAAATTGGAGAGGTGTGGATTTGAAGAATGGACTGTTTGATGCATTATGAATTGGTTGGCTGGTCGCAGACAAAGAGTTAAGACCAATTGTTCTACGTCAGAGTGGAGGCTGGTCACAGGCGCTGTCCCTCAGGGATCAATCTTGGTACCAGTGCTCTTCAACATCTTCATCAATGACAGAGACGATGGAATAAAGTGCACCCTCAGCAAGTTTGCAGATGAAATCAAACTGAGCAGCACAGTCAATACATTGGAGGGAAGGGAAGCCATCCAGAGGGACTTGGACAGGCTGGTGAAGTGGGACCATGAGAACCTAATGAGGTTCAACAAAGCCAAGTGCAGGGTACTGCACTTGGGTCGGGGCAATCCCAGGTATTTATACAGACTGGTGAAAGATCTCCTTGAGAGCAGCCCTGCGGAGGAGAGCTGGGGGGTCCTGGTAAATGAGAAGCTGGACATGAGCCAGCAGTGTGCGCTTGCAGCCCGAAAGGCCAACTATATCCTGGGCAGCATTAAAAAAGGGGTGGCCAGAAGGGAGAGGAAGGTGATTGTCCCCCTCTACTTAGCTCTTGTGAGGCCCCATCTGGAGGACTGTGTCCAGGCCTGGGGACCCCAGTAAAGAAAGGAAGGACGTGGAGCTTTTGGAATGGGTCCAGAGGAGGGCCACACAAATGATCAGAGGGCTGGAGCACCTCTTCTATGAAGAAAGGTTGAGGGAACTGGGCTTGTTTAGCTTGGAGAAGAGAAGGCTCCTCATTGCAGCCTTCCAGAACTTGAAGGGGGCTTACAAACAGGAGGGGGATTGGCTGTTTACGAGGTTGGATTGTGATAGAACAAGAGGGAATGGTCTTAAACTGAGACAGAGGAGGTTTAGGTTAGATATTAGGAGGAAGTTTTTCGCACAGAAGCTGGTGATGCACTGGAACAGGTTGCCCAAGGGGGTTGTGTTTGCCCCATCCCTGGAGGCATTCAGGGACAGGCTGGATGTGGCTCTGGGCAGCCTGGTCTGGTGGTTGGTGACCCTGCAAATAGCAGGAGAGTTGAAACAACATGATCATTGTGGTCGTTTTCAACCCAGGCCATTCTCTGATTTTCTGATTCTATGAAAATACATGCCCACAGTACAAAACAAAACAAAAAAACACCAACAAAAATTCTCTAAAAAGTGTATTTTTGCAGAGACAAGAAATCAACATTAACAAAAGGGAAAATGTCTTTGAGTCATACCATGTTGAGTTGTATCACGTTTCATCACCTTTGATGTTGAGTCATGAAAAGCTTTGGTACTATGCCAAATAAAGGAAAAGTGTTTCATTGGGCAAGACTATGCTAAAAAGACTATTAAATCTTTGTCAACAGTTTATGGGCTGGTTTGGCCCAGTTCCGTGACTAGTGGGGCAAAGGGACCCATGGACCTGTACCCCAGAAAAAGGGAAAAAGGAAAAAAGGGGGAAAGGGCAGAGAGATGGGCCTTAAAACAAAACAGCAGCAATAGTCTTAGGAGAAACAAACTAATTTACTAAATAAGATATCAGAATGCAAGATAACTCACAATAACACAATATAATAAAATGTAATTAGAACGGAAGCTAATAAATCAAATTAAACAACAATGTCCAAAAAAACAAAAGCCTCTCTCTAATGCTGAGGCAATACAATCTAGACAGCCAAGATCAAAAGGAGCAGGTCAAGAGATGTCAATGACTTTTATCTTCTCCCACTGAGTGGAAATGGTAACAGAACAGCAAACAGTCCCTGGGGGATGTAGTCCTTCTTCTCTTCTGGGATAGGTACCTGGAACTGGAGCATTAACTCTTTAACTCCCAGTGCACTACATGATGTTATGATGTGGAATACCAATAATCAAAAATCATAAAACCATAACAATATTTTAGTCTTTTTTCATAAAATCATAGAATTGCTCAGGTTGGAAAAGACCTTCAAGATCATCAAGCCCAACTGCATCCCAACCATACTACCCTAATTCTAACAATCCACGCTAAATCATGTCACTGAGCACCACATCCAGTTTTTAAACACATTCAGGGACGGTGACTCAAACACCTCCATAGGGAGCCTGTTCCAGTGCTTAACATTCTTTCTGTAAAGTTTTTCCTGATATCTAAACTAAACCTCCTCTGCTGCAACTTGAGGCCATTTCTTCTTGTCCTGTCACCTGTCAACAGTGAGAAAAACAGTTCTAAAACAGTCTCCTCCCTTTCAGAACTATTACTGAACAAATTTTCTGTACTAATGTGTAGTCTGCTATGACAGACAGCTAAGCATACTATGTAACTAGACACATGAGAGCATGGTTTTAACAAACCTTGCATGGAGTAATGAACAGTCACTTTGATTAAAACAGATTAGACTTTAATTAAAACAGATTTTACACTTTTTTTTTTTTTTTTTTTTTTTTTACCTTGCTTAGACTTTTGTATAGAGATCTACTCAAGTATTTTTAACATACAAACTGTACTTACTTTCAAGCATTTCAATTCCCACATCAGAATCTATTGCACATTATCTTCAGGAGAACGGTGTGAAATAAATTAACTAAAAAACCAATCGATTTAACAACCTAGCATTCAGAGGAACACACTATACATTTAAATATGAAATTACACATTAATCAGTATCTGAATCAACTTCAGAATGGGAAAAATAGAAAAAAATCTCACATCTGTAGTATCATAATATAATTCTTCAAACTGTTAAACAACAGAAGTACGAGTGCAATTAGGAAATGTATCTTTGGAAGACGTTTGAATTCCTTGCCAATTCTACAGAACACATTCCAAAATGAAAAATTAAAAGCCCTATCTGTAATCTTCTTAAAGTACTGGTTATCTCCTACAGGGACTACAGACAAATGAGAGTGTATGAGAAAGTCTTCCTGAATGTTACTATGCATTATGTAAAGATTGTCCAAGTACGTTAGAAAAGCAGTGAAATAAGATTTCATCTATGAAATAAACACAAACAAAAATAAATGCTTTTTCCTGTATTTACTCCTTGCCTATTCAGCTACAGCAAATTGTTACTTGTTCAAAGAAACTGTTAATCACAGTATGGATGGAAATTCTGACCACCTTGAAATAAATGAGAATTTTACCACTAATTTTGTTAGTCCAACCTTCAGATATCTCTCCTGTTCTCTCCATGATGTTTCAAAGATGACAGAGAGCTGTCTGGCAATTACTGCTGCCAGCTCCCTCAGCACTCATCGCTTCATCCCATCAGAGCCCATGGATCTGTGTACATCCTCCTTGCCTACATGGTCTCAGACCAGATCCTTCTTGACCAAGCGGACATCTTCTTTTCTCCACTCTTTCTCCTATCTCCAGGGTCTGGGATTCCCAAAGGCTAGTCTTAGCAGTAAAGCCTGAAGCAAAGAATGGACTCAATAACTCCAGCTTCCTCAGCATCCTCAGTTACCAGGGTACCCACCTCATTCAGCACAAGCCCCACATTTTCCCCAATCTTCTTTTTGATATTGATATACTTAAATAAGCCCTTCTTGCTGTCCTTGATCTTTCTTATCAGATTTAATTCCAAGTGGGCCTTACAATTCTTTGCTGCACCCTTCAGTGCCCTGACAGCATTCCTTTATTGTTCTCAAGTAGCCAGATCCGTTTTCTATGTTCCATAGACTTTCGTCTTCCATTGAATTTTCCCAGGAGCTCTTTGGTCATCCTTGTGTGTCTCCTGCCACCTTTGCCTGTTTTCTTGCCCTTGGTGCTTAAGTGCCAACCAACTTTCTTGGATCCCTTTACCTTCCACTGCTCTAGCCCATAGAATAGCTTCATGTAGGTCCTTAAAGAGGACAAAGTTGGCTCTCCTGATGTACAGGCTTTCAATCCTACTTATTGTCTTGTTCCTTCTACACAAGATCCTGAACTTCACTATCTTCTGGTTGCTGCATCCAAGTCTGCTCCCAGCTTTCACATCCCCACCTAGTCCTTCCTGGTTTGTAAAAACAGTGTCCAGCAGTGCACCTCTCCTCATTGGCTCTTCTATGTCCAGAAAGTTATCTTTAATGTACTGCAGGAACCTCTTGGACTGTCTGTGCCTAGCAGTGTTGCTTTCCCAGCTAATAGAGTTAGTAAACACCTACAGTGGTGTCTCATATATTAGCCTGCCTCTAAATTCTTACCTCTTCACTCATTCATTATTTATCCATAGGTAAAGATGGATACATTCCTGTCGTTTTTTCAGAAGAGCAACTCTACTACCTCACCTTTCATGGCCTTTCTTTCCTAAAAAGTATACACACATCCATGACAATGTTCCAGTCATGCAAGCAAGGTCTCCATAATCTCAGTAAGATCATGGCCCTGTGACTGAACACTGATCTTCAGCTCTTCCTGTTTATTCCCTACACTGCATGCCTTGGCATAGAGGTATTTTAAAAAAGAAAAGGTGCATAGGATGTAGGTTTCCCTAGAAGGATGCATGACAATTGTCCATAGATTTACATACCCTTAAGATGGTTGGCTTCATGTCATGGGAAACAGCTAAGGAGCATTTGTCACTGTTCTGGTTGGTCTGGCTTATTCCCCATTCACTTGCAATGGCATGAGTTGCCATTTTAGACACCACACTTGAAGTCCTTCAATTTAAAACCAACCGTCCTAAGTTAGCCAGCCTGCTGCCTAAGGTAGCTCTGCCTCTTCTAGACAGGTGGATCTCATCTGTCTGTAACAGGTTGTAATCCTTATAGAAAGTCCAGTTGCCATAAAAAAAACCTGCCTTTTAATGGGGAGACACTCACTATAAGCATTTGGCATTTCTTTTTATCACAGAATCACAGAATCACAGAACTGTAGGGGTTGGAAGGAACCTCTAGAGATCATCCAGACCAACCCCCCTGCCAAAGCAGGTTCCCTTAACCAGGTCACACAGGTAGGCGTCCAGGCGAGACTTGAACATCTCCAGAGAAGGAGACTCCACCACCTCCCTGGGCAGCCTGTTCCAGTTCTCCATCACCTCACTGTAAAGAAGTTCTTGCGCACATTTGTGCGGAACTTCCTATGCTGCAGCTTATGTCCATTTCCCCTTGTCCTGTCTCCACGTACCACTGAAAAGAGACTGGCCTCACCACTATGGCCTCCACACCTCAGATATTTATAAACCTGGATTAGATCCCCTCTCAGTCTTCTTTTCTCAAGGCTAAACAGACCCAGTTCACTCAGCCTTTCCTCATAGGGGAGATGCTCCAGGCCCTTCACCATCTTTGCGGCCCTCCGCTGGACTGTTTCCAAGAGATCCCTGTCTTTTTTGTACTGGGGAGCCCAGAACTGGACACAGTACTCCAGATGAGGCCTTACCAGGGCAGAGTAGAGGGGGAGGATCACCTCCCTCAACCTGCTGGCCATGCTCTTTTTAATGCACCCCAGGATGCCATTGGCCTTTTTGGCCACAAGGGCACACTGCTGGCTCATGGCCAACCTGTCATCCACCAGGACACCCAGGTCCCTCTCTGCAGAGCTCCTCTCCAGCAGCTCATCCCCCAGCCTGTACTGGTGCATGCAATTATTCCTCCCCAGATGCAAGACTCTACACTTGCTTTTGTTGAACCTCATCTGGTTTCTTACTGCCCAGCTCTCCAGCCTGTCCAGGTCTCGCTGAATGGCAGCACAGCCTTCAGGCGTGTCAGCCAATCCTCCCAACTTCGTATCATCAGCAAACTTAGTGAGGGTGGCCACTATCCCCTCATCAAGGTCATTGATGAAGATGTTGAACAAGACTGGACCCAGCACCGACCCCTGGGGGACACCACTGGTTACAGGTCTTCAGCCAGACTCTGTACCACCAACGACGACCCTCTGCGCTCTGCCAGTCAGCCAGTTCTCAACCCACCTCACTGTCCACTCGTCCACTGCAAGCAGCCAGTATGATTTCTACTTGTAGACCTTGTTCATGAGTGTCTATATATGCAAGAGCTTCATATCTGCTTTTGGTAGTAAAGCAGGAAGGTGAGGACTGAAGTGGAGCCTTGCTTTTGTGCATCATCAGGAACTAAAGTGCCTCCTTCTCAGTATTATCCACTACTGGTGTATGATTATTAAACATGCTATCTTTCTCTCTCTCAGCACCTCTAATGCTGTGCAGCCTTTTAACTGCTTTCTTCAACTCAGCCACTTGTCACAAAAGATTATCCACTTACATACACCTCGGGCAAGTACTTACCTTAACACAAGAAGAAGGTTCAAAGCACTGGGTGCAACCAACTGCCTGAACCAAGGTCTCCTTTCTCACCAATTCTGGCTGGCTGGATGTATCTGACATAGAATCGTACAATCATAGAATCACAGAATCGTAGAATCACAGAATGGCTTGGGTTGGAAGGAACCTCAAGCACCACCAAGTTCCAATCCCCTGCCACAGGCAGGGTTACCAATTGCTATGTCAAGTACTAGATCAGACTATCCAAAGACCCATCTAATCTGTGCAAAAACTTCACTGGGCAGCCTGTGCCAGCACCTCACCATTCTCTCAGTAAAAATCTTCCCTCTGACATCTAAACTAAATCTCCTCCTTTAATTTAAAACCATTTCCTCTTCTCCTATCACTATTTACCCAAGTAAAAAAGTGTATTTCCCTCATGTTTATAAGCTCCCTTTAAATACTGGAAGGCCACTAGTCTTCCCACTGCCTTCTCTCTTCCAGCTTGAACAAGTCCAGTTTCTTCAACCTGTCTTAACAGGAGAGGTGCTCTAGCCCTTGGATCATCTTCGTGGCCCTCCTCTGGACTCTCCCCAAAAGCTCCACATCTTTCCAGAGCTGAGGGTCCCAGATCTGGACAAAATACTCCAGCTGGGCCTCATGAGGGCAGAACAGAGGTGGACAATCATCTTCCTCATCCTGCTGGCCACCCGTCTTCTGCCAGAACCCAGAATACCATTGGCTGCCTGGGCTACAAGTGCACACTGTTGGCTCATGATAAGCTTTTCATCAACCAGCACCCCAAAATCCTTCTGAGCAGGACTACTCTCAAGGATTTCTTCTCCCAGTTTGTATACATATCTGGGATTACCTCAACCCAAGTGCAAAACCCCTCTGAAGATTTTCCTGCAGGGCCACTGGTTTTAGTCCTCAGGAGAGTACTCACCTCAGTAACAACAGAGATCAGGAATGCTTCTCTGGATATGAACCTGCAAGCAAGGTACAGAGCCCTGTTAGCACGCACCAAGTGCTGCAAAAACTGCTGCCTCATGATCTCACTGTCATGCCATGCCGTGTTTGCCTGTCCTAGTTGCTCATGCTCTCTACGGACTGCCTTTGTATGTGTGGGGGTGGCGACTGCTGGTCCTGGCCCTGCTCACACCTTGTCAGCCACTCTCTCTTAAGAGGGCTGAACCCCACTGTTCTGGCAGCTCCAGGAGCCTCTCTCCTCACCCTCGGGTCTCCACAATTTCAAGATCCCTCTCACACCATAATGCTCTACTCTCTGCAAAATTCACTGGCATCTCCTCAGAGCTGATCACTACCTGGAACTGATTGTCCTCATATAATCTGCTGCTGTTTCTGAGACTATGTAAGAACTGTGCACATGAGAGATGATGTGTCATAACCATTACCATCACAGCTTCAGATCACAAAATCTTCTATAAATGTTTAAATCAATTCTGTTCCAGGAACAAGCCTAATACTTAATTGTACCCTGGTGAAACACTCACAAAACAAGAATTACCTATCAGTTGTAAACAAACAAACAAAAAAAAAAAAAAAAAAAAAAAGCTGAATTACAGCCAATAGAAGGCTTGAGACATTAGACCAGGTATGTCCAACTCACTATCCATAGGCCACAGCCACAACGTGCCTCCCTAATGTCATTCAAAACAGAATAAAAAAACACTAAAATGGTGGATGAAGGAAGACTGTTCAGTGAAAAAATAGGCAGATTAATACTTTTTTTGTCAAGATAAATATTATAGTACTACACTCAACTTGTAAGAAAAATGGGTCAGTTTTCAAAAATTACAATTTGAAAATATATCATGTACAAAAACATGCTGCCAATTTTGATGCATCTTACGGAATGTTTTGTAAAGACAAATTGTGGAACTGAAAGAAGTCTGTCACTTCAACAATTTTTTTTATTTTTTTAAAGTAACAGTGTAGACTCTGTTATAAAAGCTAATCACGTGTTAGCAAATCTGACTGCACACAAAAAAAATATCTAAGCCATTCACTGACGGTTTTGCACTGATGCAAAGGATAGAAAGCATGGCAGATACAATTTGTCCTGATAAAAATAATGGACTTTTGTAAAATCAATTTGTCTCACCAGACTATAGCCAGACAAACTAAAGAAACAGGAAAATACATCAGAAGAAATTAGGAGAGTAAAGACACTAATTTCAAATTTTACACTATGGCAGCCAATGAAATGCTGCTACTGATATAGCTTAACTAGCCATTTTTATTAGAACTATTGTTAACTAATATAATGGCACTGAAGAAATGGCCATGCAAAAAATAATAATAATAATAATAAATATCTTGATTTGTATGAAGTAGTAAAAGTTACATTAACGTGATTTTCCTTAACCTTTGTCGACATATCTGGTATAGCTATTGATAGCATCCCAGAAATGATTAATAAAAAGGAGATCATGATGGTGGCTCTGCCCTGCCAAGTGGGCCAGCCCAGCCCCAGGCATGTATTCACAGTTCAGCAGCAACCAAATATTAGTGTGTGACTGACATTGTCTGGGCTGAAACCAGGGCAGAGGGTGTAGTACACAAGGAATAGTGTATAGCAACTCAAGTTATGGCAAATAATTTTATGCATTTTGATACACTGGCTAAACACAGCCCTACGAACAGTGAAAAATATGCAGCACTTTCCATTTTGTTAAAACATTTTGAGAGTAGGGGTAAGACTGCTGAATAAAATCCACTTTTTGTAAATTTCCAACTCCATTTCCATTTGACATAATCACATTACATGCACAATTTCAAATGGAAGGTACAGAGCTGCAATCAGATACTCGACTCAAAAATTTGATCATGCCTCTTTACTAGACTTCCACAAGAACTATCGAAAACATCCCTCACTTTATAATCACGCCTTATTCACATCAGCACTTCTGGTAGTACATACATTTGTGAACAATTATTCTCAGGAATGAAAACCAGGAAAATCGTATGTCTTGCACTTCATTCACAATAACCGCATACAACATCCCAGGCTTGGGACAGAGTGGCTGGAAACTTGTATAGAGGAAAAGAATACAGAGATGTTAGTTGACAGCTGGCTGAACATGAACCAGCAGTGTGCCAAGGTGGCCAAGAAGACCAATGGCATCCTGGCTTATAATCAGCAGAAGCAGGGAGATGATTGTACCTCTGTGGCCAGCACTGGTGAGGCCACACTTTCAGTTTTGGGCCCCTCTCTAACCATACAGACACTGAGGCCCTGGAACACATCAGAGGACAATGAAGTTGGTGAGGGATTTGGAGCACAAGTCTTACAAGGAGCAACTGAATAAACTGGTATTGTTTAGTCTGGAGAAGAGAAGGCTCAGGGGAGAACTTATTGTTCTCCACAACTGCTTGACAGGAGGTTGTGCTAGGGTGGGACTAAGGCCTCTTCTCCCAGATGGATAGTGACAGGAAAAGAGGTAATGGCTTCAAGTTACACCAAGGGAGTAAGATTAGATATTAGGAAGAATTTCATCTCAGAGAGAGTGGAAGCCCCTTGGAACAGGCTGCCCAGGAAGTGGTGGAGTCATCATCTCTGGAGGTTTTAAAAAAAAGGGACAGCCAGCAGAGTGAGGAAGGTAATTGCCCCTCTCTGTTCTATCCTCTTGAGGCTCTACCTGCAGTACTGTGTCCAGGGACTGAGCCCTCAGGACAAGGACATGAAGCTATTGAATCAGGAATAGAGGAGTACCATGAAGACAACCAAACAGGCTGAGGGAGATGGTCTCTTCAGTCTGGAAAAAAGAAGGCTCAGTGAATACTTCACTGTGGCCTTGCCTTCCAATACTTAAAAGGAGCCTATAAATGAGGAGGGAGACCGAAATCTTACACACTCGTATAGTGATAGGACAAGGGGAAACAGCTAAACTAAAAGAGGAGATTTAGAGTGGATGTTAGGGGGATATTTTTTAAAAGGGTGGTGAGGCACTGGTACAGGCTTCCAGAGAGGCTGCAGATGTCCCATCCCCGGAGGTGTTCAAGGCCAGCTTGGATCTTTACTGTCAAGGTGCAAACTTATTTTTTGTTACCCCCCAGATTCCAGGTGAGAACCAAGTTGTTTAAAAAACTGAGATCTTCCAGAAGCTCCAAGAACTGAACATGCACCAGTCATGTCAGTAGAGTCTGTATGTCTGTATGTCTACAAGGGCTTCTTCAAAAATAATGCAACCTATTTCATTATGCTGGCCCAAGATGTCAGAGGTGGATGTTGGGGTTACGGCAGCAGAAGTGAGCCTTCCTGCCAATATTCCTTACATTTTGTTGCTGTGCAATGGATGGCTGCAGAGGGGCAGTCTGACAGAATGGTGTCGTATGATGTGGAAGAGTGTACGAAGCAAAGGTATGTCACTGAATTCCTCCATGTGGAAAAAAAATGCGCCCATTGACAGACACTGAATTCCTCCATGTGGAAAAAGAAAACGGCACCCATTGACAGACATTCATAGATGCCCACTGACTCTTATGGGGATGTGAGCACAGTGAGGCAGTGGTGGTGCATCTTAGGAGTGGTGACAGCAACAATAACCCACTTCTACCAGTGTAGATTTTTACAAGTCATGGAGGCTCTCACTCATTGCTGGTGAAAATGCAGGTAATGGTGGCGACGACGTTGAAAAACTGAAAAACATTAGCTCAGAACGTGCTCTATCAAATAGAGCTATCGCGCTCTTTGTATCGGCTCCCATTTCTGCGGAAACAAAGGAGGCATCACTTTCGGAGCCACCCGCGAACATACGCACACGGTGCTTTCAGGGAACGCCCGCTCGTACCCACAGTTTTGCTGTAGCGTTTCGCACGCGACCTGCAGACACCCCGCGCTCTCACCGAAGGGCACCGCGGGGCTGCGGATCGGGCACGGTAACCCGGCCTCACCGCGCGGATCTGAGCTCGCAGACCACCTCTGACGGCGGCGCTCGGCGAGACGCCCGCCCGACCGCATCGCCACGGCGACCGCGTGCCGGTGCTCTCCCTTTCTTCCCCCTCCCCCCCGCCCAACAACGGGGTGCCACGAGAGCAGACGCGCAGCACTACGCGGGGTAACAGGCAGCCGACCCTCCTGCCATTCCCGCGCGTCGCTGCCGGTCGATCGCCCCGTCGGTGCGGAGCAGTGCGGCGCGGCTCGCGGAAAGCTCCGCCCACTGACCGCGGGGGCGGGCGCTGAGCGGCGGTATCGCTGCCGCCCGCTAGCTATTGCCGGAAGTGGTGCGCGGCCTCGCTTCCGGTGAGCTATCGAACGGCCGGGGGCGGCGATCGGCAGTTCCCGGAGCCAGGATGGCGCTGTGGCTCCCGCGGTACCGGGACGGCAGCGCCGCGGTGGAAGAGGACGAGCAGCGGGAGCTGTCTCCGGGCTCCCGACAGCGCCTGCAGGTACGCACCGAGCTGCCGGCGTCGCACACCGCAGCAGCCCATGGTGGCGCAATTCCCCGGCCGTCGCGGGGCGCTTTAGCGCCGCCGGCCCCGCCGCCCCGCCCGGCTCTGGCCTGTCGGGGGGAGGCGGCCGCGAAGGCGGGGGGGCGCGCCGTGGGGCGGGGCGGGCGGGAGCGCCTGGGGCCGGAGCGAGCCGGTGGAGGGTGGGGGCTGGCGGCCGGCGCTGCCCGCGGGTAACAGTTTCACGTCTGGTAAGTGGTGCGGGGAGAGCCGCTCCGGAGCGATGCCCTCGTCAGTGTCTGAACGCCGGGTGTGTGGCCTGTGTGCTTTTCTGCAAGCCGGCCTCCATAAGTTCATTGCCGTGAGTTCTGTGCGTTCGTGTGTCATCAGCCTACATCACACGTAGCAGCCGTTACCGAGTCCTCCAAACAGCGAGGTTTTCATCTGTGAGAAGGGAAACGCTCCAGAGAGTTGGCACAGAACTTTGAGGCAGAAGAGACTCCCCCCATGTATGCTTTCAGTTTGCGTTGGCCTTCTTGTCTCTGAGTCAGACATTTTCATAGCACAGGCTTTATGAGGTGGCCCCCGAGAGCTGAGGGATGAATATGTGTGGAGAGGGGTGGGAAGGCACAGTGAGGGTGTACTCCCAGCACTCCTGGATTTCTGAGCAGAAACTTCCAGCACACATCTGGAAGCAATGTAAGTGCTGGTGCTGAAGAGGTCGTTCTCTCCTAGCTACGAGTCACAGTGTCTTTGATAGATTTGATCAAAAAGAGTATGCTTGCATTGGGCCTCTGCCACTTCATAACTTGCATTGTTTTCAGTTGTCAGTGCAAAGAAAGATGTTGGCCATCTGTTGAACTACTCCGCATTGGAATGCAGGCAGTTACTTTACTGTTGTTATCTTACATCACAAAACTGATACTTCTAAGAAGTGTGTGTTCAAAGTATTTATCCAAGGGTTCTCTTAGTTGTCTGTTGCTAGCATTCCAGCCAGAGGGAGATCACAGGAGAACCTTTCAACTGTGTCAGAAATAGTCTTCAGATTGTATAAATATTACTGATAGCAGTACTCGATTCAAGATTTTGCTAATACACTTATAAAATTAATATAGCTTGAGGAAGAAATGTCATCCTAAAATCCCACCTGTACTAAGCCACACTTAATCACTCCTGCAGATAGAATGCTGCTTCTGAGATGCCTTCCAGATCAGCCTTATCTTTAGCATTTAAGCCTGTCTGCTCCTATACAATTTGTGAACTTGTGCTCTTTATGGAGGGAAAACCAACGTCTGATTTTCCTCACAGACCTATAGCCAAGAGATCGAATTAGCCTGCCAAAAAGAGAAAGAGTTTGTGAAGCACTCTGTAGAATGCACATGGAATCTTGCAGAAGCCCAGCAAAAACTTGGTAGCTTAGCACTGCATAATGCAGAATCCTACGATCAAGAACATGCTCAATCAAAGACTGAAGTTGCAGAGCTGAGATGGAGAGAGGAGGAGTGGCGAAGAAAAGAAGAAGCACTAAACCAAGGGGAAAGACAGGACCTATGGAACACAGATCTTGTTAGTAAGGAGGTATTTAATAAGGTATGGCCTATTTCATTGTGCATCAATACATACAGTACCCTCATTTTTCATCACACTTGTTAGTTTTTAGTGCAAAATCACAAGGCGTGTTAAATGTTTTCTTGTTTACTTTTATTTTGCCTCATGGAAGGGAGTAAGCTGCACTCATGCTACACATCTAAATGACATTTCCCTACCAGAAGTGGAGATCAGAACTTGTGTGGTCATAAAGTACATACATTACCAAACTGGGTCAAACAATTGCTTCTTCACACCAAGAGTCTGCTTCTCTGCAAGATTCTCAAATATAAAACAGTTTGCTTTTAATACTGACAACTGCAATATAGGTTATTTAGCAAAAACTCTTTTTAAGTAGAATATCTGCTTTGCTTTCACAACTTAATTTGAAATAAGAACATCTAGCATATCTCATAATTTGACTGATTTAGCTGCGTCAGGGTTGCAGGGTACATTATTCTTGTGCAAAAATCATTGTGTGCCTTCCTGAGTACTGACTTATCTCTGAACTTTTTTTTTTGGCTAGTGAACTATGATGAAACTTTCCAAGTCTGTTATTAGGCAATATGCTTGTTTTAAAGAAAATCTTCTCAAGCATGTGATGTGACTCTTAAATTAGAATCTTCCTTTAGAGGGTAACATGATGACATGTAATAGTCCTGTATATTGCAAAAAGGTATGGAGATTTGTAGTAGTTACAGTCTTTGTCTTCCTCAGAGTTTTATTAATCAGAAAAGAAAAGAAACAGAAGATGAAGATGCAGCTGAGTCATTTATGAAAAAACATGAACAAAAGATTAGACACTTTGGTAAGTGCACTTTTTCCAACTTTTCCGGTTCAAATCTCTACGAACTTCTTGAAGGTTTACTCATTAAGGAACAGAACAGGTGCTAACAAATGGAACACCTGAATAGCAGACTGTCTAGCTTTATTTTATCAGACACATAATCATTTCAAAGTGAAATAAGGTGTAAACTGCTTGTTAACACCTGTGATCAGTAGGACCATTAACTAAAAACTAAGCCTAAGGTCTTAAAACCAAAGTCTAAGTAACTTTTTTTTTTTTTTTGCTGTTCATTGGAGAAGTTAGGGATATACATGGAAACATACATAAGTCCTGTATAGAAGTGAGCTTAGGATTGTCTGAAGCTGTCTCCTTTTAAGAAGTGGCTTTCTGGTAGTTATTAAGTGTCAGAGGGAATGACTGTTAAAGGTAAACATCTGTAAACATACTGCGTGTATGTGCACAGAGTTTTGTTTGTTAAAATTGTATTTATCTATCCACTAGGTGTCACTTTAGTTCCATTGTAATTGTTGAACCTCTAAGCAGAGCTCATTTTGTAATCTGAAACTGTGGTGGTCCTGCTAAGTACTTCCCATTTTTTGTTGCAGGCTGTTAGACAATTATGTAGTATAGCCATATGTCAAATTTCAGAACAATCAAGAATTGGACTGAGTTGGCAAAATATACTTGGTTGTATGAGCTGAGTTTTACAAAATTGGCTTCTAGGGATCTCCAGTTCAGGCATAATACTGCCATGGGTATGTAAATAGCAGTGGCCATACGCACATCTGGACTGCTAAGTGTACTGATGACATAATCAGAAGATGTCTTCTCTGCTATGAATTTCAGCAGAACAAACTGGCTTCATTGTGTTTCCTAATCAAGAGTTAGGCAAAGTTACTTTGTCTAAATTCAGATTAAGCAATTATAGAAACAGTCTTCCTACAGAATGTGGGGTTTTTTTTACCTCTTTAATTCAAAGTCATGCTGTTTTAATTCAAAATAATTATGTTCCTAGGAAAAAGTATGTTACTTCCTTCATTCTGTGCTTGCTGCTGCCAAGGGGTAGCATAGACTTCACTAGCCATATAATCTAAGCCCCTTTTCTAAATCCTGCTCTGCCTTTAATGTAATAAAGAATTTATGTAGAACATCTCTGCTGCTGAGAAAGCCAAAAGAAATATCCATCATTGGTTTCTCTTAGATATTTATTCATCAGAATTAAGATTAGTTTAGGTCATATTTAGCAGAGTTATAATTATATGCTGACAGATGAGTATAAACTTCTATATGTGGTACTGCTTGGCAGCAAATTATTTGACTGGTAGTGATATATGAAGAACAACTGTATAATAAATGAATATATAGATGTTATAATTAAGAAATATACAAGAAAGTTAGTCTAAACAGGTTATCACGATAAAGAAGAATAAATGGAAGGCTTACTTTTGTCCTGGGCTTACTGAGAAGACTCTAAGAGAAGCAATCTCCAGAAGAGACCCTTCCCCACTGCTAATCAGCTCTTAAATAGGTCTAGGAGAGGTGATGCAAGGCTCCACCCCTTCCAGTGGCACATGAGAATTGCCTTCTCCTGTTCTCCATGGCTGACTCATTGCTTGCCTCAGGTGATCAGTCAGAGATTCAGGCCGTGATTCAGCAGTTCCCAGACAACAGCATGAAGTTGCATCTGGGGAGGCTCAAGATGGGAATTGGTTCTTTGACCAAAAGCATGCTCAGGAACAGGTTCCCCAAGGCAGTGGTCCGAGCCTTAAGCTGCCAGAGTTCAAGAAGCCTTTGGGTAGCACTCTCAGACATAAGGTCTGAATTTTGAGTAGTCCTGCTTGTAACCAAGGGCTGGACTTAATGATCCTTGGGGATGCAACTGTGATTCTCTACAGGGGGTGTAAATGCAAGTAGCTTACTTGAGACTTACTGCAAGCTTGATTTCAGAAAAGCCAAATTCTAACTCTTCAGGGAGTTAGTCAACAAAACCCCCTAGGAATCTGCCCTTAAGGACAAGGGAGCAGAGCAGACATGGCAGGTGTTTAAGGAAGCTTTCTTTAGGCCACAAGAGCTCTCAATCCCCAGGTGTAGCAAGTCAGGAAAGGAAGGCAAGAGACAGGTGTGGCTGAACTGAGACCTGGTGGTCAAACTGGAGAGCAAGAAGAAAATGCATAGGCAGTGAAAGCAGGGACAGCTAACCTGGGGTGAGTATAGGGATGCTGCTGGGCTTTGTACGGGTGGAATCAGGAAGGCCAAGGCCCAACTGGAACTGGACTTGTCAAGGGACGCAAAGAAGGATAAGAAAGGTTTCTATAGGTACATCAACCAGAAAAGGGAAGTCCAGGAGGGCATGCACTCCCTAGTGAGCAACAAAAGCAGGCTAGTAACAACAGGCAAGGAGAAAGCTGACGTACTGAATAACTTTGCTTAATAATAAGTTTTCACTAGTGTGTGCTCTACACATAGCTCTTGTGTGGATGGTTCAGTAGGTGGCAACTGTGGGAGTGATGCCCCTCCTACTGTACATGAAGATCAGTTTCATGACCAACTGAGAAACGTGAACATCCGTAACTATATGGGTCTTGGTAAGATGTTTCACAGAGTCCTGAGAGAATTTACTGACAGTCACCAAGCCTGTCTCTCAATGATATTTGATAAGTCATGGCCGTTAGGTGAAGACTGCAGTGTCTGCAAAGAACTGTATGCTGTATTCATTTTTAAGAAAGGTAGAACAGATGACCCAGAGAACTACCAACCTGTAGTCTCAGCTCATTGCTGGGAAAAATGATGGAACAGGTCCTTCTGGAAGCTATGCTAAGGCATGTGGCAGAGAGGGAAGTGATATGAGACAGCCAGCACGGCTTCTCCAAGGGCACGTTATGCCTGATAAACTTCATTACTTTTTATGATGGTGTAGCTGCATCAATAGATGTGGAGCCATTGCTGTCATCTGTGTGGACTTCAGTAAGGCCTTTGACAACGTTCCCCATAACATCCTTCTCCAAACTGGAAAGATATGATGGATGGATTGTTCAGTGGTCAAGTAACTGATCGTGAGATCATACCCACAGTATGTGGGTATGTTGGTGGGTATGACCACAGAGTAGTGGTCAATACCTTAATGTAATGATGGGAGACTAGTAACAAGTGGTGTCCTTCAGGGGTCAGTATTGGGACTGGTGATCTTTAACATCTTCATCAATTACATCAACAGTGGGATTGAGTGCACTGTCAGAAAGTTTGCAGGTGATACCAAGCTGTGTGGTGCAGTCAGTGTGCTCAAGGGATGGCATGTCATTCAGAGAGACCTAGACAGGCTCAAGCAATGGAGTCAGGTGAACCTCATGAGGTTTAACAAATCCAGATGCAAGGTGCTGCACCTGTGTCATGGTAATGCTCACAATCTCTACGAGTTGTGGGATATAAGGGTAGAGCATGAGTGGCCAAGCTGGGGTTGAGCCAGTAATGTGCCTTCACATCCTAGAAAGCCAACTGTATTCTGAGTTGCACCAAAAGAAGTGTGCCCAGCAGGTTGAGGGAAGTGATTCTGCTCCTCTGCTCTGGTGAGACCTTAACCTGGAGTACTGCATCCAGATGTGGAACCCTCAGTACAGGAGAGACATAGACCTGTTGGAGTGCATCCAGAAAAAGGCCAGAGAAATGATCCAAGGGATGGAATGCCTCCCATATGGGGACAGGTTGAGATAGCTGGAGCTGTTCTGCCTGGAGAAGAAAAGGCTCGGAGGTGATTTTTTAGCAGCCTTTCAGTATCTAAAAAGGAGATGTAAGAAAGAGGCAGACTGTGTAGCAGGGTTTGTGGTGATAGGACAAGGGGAAATGCTTTCAAACTAAAAGAGGGGACATTTAGATTGGACATAAGAAGTTTTTTAAAATAGGGTGGTGAGCAGTGGAACAGGTTGCCCAGAGATGCTGTGGAAGACTCATCCCTGGAGACATTCAAGGCCAGGCTGGCCAGGCTCTGAGCAACCTGATCTAGATTTAGATGTCCCCATTCATTGCAGGGGAGTTGGACTTGATAACCTTTTAGGGTCCCTTCCAATTCAAAAGATTGTTTGATTTGCTGCATTGTATCACGTATCCGTTTCAAGTATCTCAACCTATGTTTCTCTAATTAGGTATGATGAGAAGATGGGATGATAGTCAAAGGTTTCTGTCTGACCACCCATATCTTGTAAGTGAAGAAACATCTAAATATCTCATGTTATGGTGCTTTCATCTAGAAGCTGAACAGGTATGAAAATCTTTAAATTGTTTGAAAGTATACAGTTTCCCACTTGCACTTTGGAAAAGTCGTCCAACTTCATTAGCTGTTCAAGTGTTCCCCTCTTGCTTACTCTAATTGGAGGAAAAAGCTACATAAAATGTTGTTGCATTAGGTCTAGTTTCAGTGAAGTAACAGTCCCCTTACTTGTGTGGCTCTCAGTTCTTATCTCTTTAGATAATGAAATAAATTAATGGTGAACTGTATAAACATAGTTACAGGAAATGTATTTAAATTGCAACTTTTAACATTTTTTCTTTTTTTTTTTTTTTTTCCCCAGAAAAGAGCTCTGATGGAACAAGTAGCACACCAAGCAGTAGTAATGCAGTTTATTATTGAAATTGCCAAAAACTGCAATGTGGATCCAAGAGGTTGTTTTCGTCTATTTTTCCAAAAAGCCAAAGTAAGTGACTGTATAATGATAGTAGAAACTCTTAACATTTTACAAGGAACCAGTATTTTAGAGTAGTTTTTTTCCTAGCTGCAAGATGCTAAGTATTTTATTCACTTAGTAGTATGGGGACGTGTTTTATTAGCAGTTCTTCATAGATATTTTGCTGTAATTCCTATCTTAAAAATGCAGAAGAAATGTAGAAAGACTCAAACTGGTTTGCTGTTGACTGTATTCAGTTATTCATGTCTGATGGGTCTTAATACCACATTAATAGGAGCTCAGTCAAATCCTTTAAGAAGTTCTGCAGACTGAGTCAACTTGTGCATTTCTCTTGGCCAGAATGTTAGAACAGGCACCTGTTTTTCTAAAGTTAATAAAAGAAGGGCTAAAATGAGATTTCTTTTTACACGTCTTTAGATGAATAAATGACTTTGCTTTTGTGTTTAAGTACTACAGTTAGTCTTAGTGAAAATTTAGGTATGATTCTTTTTTTTTTTTGTTTGTTTTTTGGCTGACATTCATTACTTTTTCAGTAAACAAAAGGTTTGCAGTTCATAAGATAATCTGTTTGAAATGAGGATACTTCATTTTTTCTTTTTGCAGACAGGAGAAGGCTATTTTGAGGCATTTAAAAGTGAACTTGAGGCATTCAAGACAAGAGTAAGAATCTGGTCGCAATCAGATAGCTTTCAGGCTATCTTACTATATAATCCCACTATCAATCCTAGTCTTGTAGAACAGCTGACATCTTTGTCACAGGTAAGTTTATTACTTCTAGAAATGAACTTAACCAAATTGGGATTAATTCCTATGTTGAGAAGTTGTACCTTTCTGCAATTAAAGAGAATTATTCCTAGAATAGAGCACTCAGGATATAACTTCCAGTATTATCAATATACAAGGCATATATATACTCCTGTCACCTGTTAGAACTTGTCTGGAGGAGGATCAGGGGAGACCTTACAGCTCTCTACAACTACATGAAAGGAGGTTGTGGCTGGGTGGAGGTCAGACTCTTCTTCTGCGTAACTAATAATAGGACTAGAGGCAATGGCCTCAAGTTGCACCAGGGTAGGTTCAGGTTGGGCATTAGAAGAAGTGGAGAAGTGTTGGTGGTAGGTGGATGGCTGGACTAGATGATCTTGGAGGTCTTTTCCAATCTTGGTGATCCTATGATTCTCCATCAGGAGAAGGTGAAAAGCAAATGTTCAGCACCTTTCTATTTTTGTTGAAAAAGAAATGTTGCATCATAAAGCTGATGCAATGATAGAATTGTATTCACACCTTACCACAAGCAGGGGAAGAGGCTTTTAGGTTAAAATAATCAATGCAATTCATAGGATCCTTCAGCTAAGTGAAGCCTGAAGATCGCCTGTTGTCACAGAAGAAAGCTTAAGGTTGCTTACATGTTTTGTTAGACTACTAGTGATGGCCATATCCTGGAATGAAGAAGCAACTGAAAAGATCTTCGAAAATCAGATATTAGAGAAGGAGATATAGTTGAAACTACTTAGCTTTAGTTTTAATTTGATTAAAGTACTTTTCAGTCAAGCTCCATAGTTAAATTCTAGTTAATGTACAGTCTACAGTGCTAGAAATACACCAAACACAATCTGTGCTAACTTAAATTTTAAAAAAAGAAAAAAGGCACTTTAGCACAGTGCAGTAGTATTGGGTAATGAATTTTTGTAAGCTTATTTTATTAGTATTGCATGTTTGTCTCATCTTAAGGTAGGCAATATGAAGAGTCTGTCTTCAAGCTAGAAGTTCTCCTTTCTCCCTGCGGTTGTGGAGAATTAAGCTGTTGATTTTTCATCTGTTGCAGAACACAGGTGATCTACAAGGTTCCATAAATACAAATGTCTGCAGTTTAAACTCTGTGATACAAAGAGATGAAGAAGAATCCAAAATGATGGACACAGTATAGCATTGTTAAGACTGAGGCCAAGTACCTTTTTTTTTCTTAACAAAGGAAAGAACATGGCTATTTTCTTGACACTTATTTTTCTGGGTACTGCACTTTATTTTTGGTGTCAGATTTGTTGTTGTTTTTTGTTGGGGGGTGGGTTGAGCGGGGGGCGCGCCCGGGAAATTCAGAAGAACTTGTAATATTGTTTGAAAAATGTGCTGCTAGGTCTTTTGGTTGTCCTTGAAGAGCAGGGTTCTCATATTGCTGAATGTGAAACTGGATGTGTTTTCTGCTACTAACCTTGCCTTTCATAACGTTAGAAATCAAAGTATGATAAAAGAATCTGCACAAATACAATGTTTACAAGAAGCAGTAGATTCTTGTTAGAATCTGCTATTGTCTTATTACAGATGTGGATGTCTTACTCTGAATTGGAGATCACAACTGTATTTACGCTACCTTGTTCACATTATAAGCTCTCAAATTCGGTTATCACTAATAGCAATAAATCAATATCTGGTATCAGTATTTCATATCTGGATGGATTAGGTTAAAACACTGGGTTTCTACCTCTACAAAGGGGATTTAAATGTCACATTGTGCTTCATTAAAACTTGGTTTTGTCCTAAAACATAATCAACACTTGTCTATGTATGAGTGCCAAGCTGTATGCCCTCAGGTTCTCATTTTTCTAAAAAAACTTAAACTATTTTTTTAAAGCCAAGGCACTGCATGGAGAGAAGTATTTGATGAAGGGACAGGGGGAACTTTATGTACAGGGCTAGGAAAATATATAGGTTGCTCTGAAAGTAATGCTTCATACTTACTTCTGTGGAAACTGCAATAGATAAAAGAGCATAATAACACTATTTGAAAGAACGCATTCTTAGCCACAAAATAGCTATTGGAACACTATTTTTTCAACACAGTCTCCACCATGTACATTGTATTTTCACTAGCCTGCACGTAGTCCTTTTAAAAATCAGTACCATTGAAGGTGACTCACAGTTACCATAGCTGAAAAGTGCCTCTCACTGCCTCGCTGTATTTGCATTCACTGTTTGAGCTCCATAAATGTTTAGCAAGTGTTGATGAATATCAGTGGGTGCGGCTTTTTTTTTTTCTTTCTTTTTCTTTCTT
>NW_024884833.1:57575-129564 GCF_019232065.1 Centrocercus urophasianus
TTTCTTTCTTTCTTTTTTTCTTTCTTTCTTTTTTTCTTTCTTTCTTTTTTTCTTTCTTTTTTTCTTTCTTTCTTTTTTTCTTTCTTTCTTTTTTTCTTTCTTTCTTTTTTTCTTTCTTTCTTTTTTTCTTTCTTTCTTTTTTTCTTTCTTTCTTTTTTTCTTTCTTTCTTTCTTTTTTTTTTTGTGGAGGAATTCAGTGACACACCTTTGCTTCATATGCACTTCCATGTCAGATGCCATTCTGTCAGACTGTCAGACTGCCCCTCTGCTGCCGTTTGTCACACAGCAACAAAATGTAATGGAATACTGGTGGGGAGGTTCAACTTCTATTGTCATACCACCAACAACATAATAAGTGCAACATAATAAAGTAGTAGGCATTACTTTCAGAGCAGTCTTCATATTTAAAGCTATGTCATGATAACATCTTTCAGAGTTTCAAAGGTAATTCATATGGTACTGAAGTGAGTTAACAAAATGGTCAGCTTAAGCAGTTAAAGTGAAAATTTATTAAATGGTTTGTTTTAGGAGCTAGAAATCTAAACCCTGTTTTAAGATGTCCCACAGAACCTCTGCAGTCAAGAATCCTATCCTGCTTTACTACTGCTTTAGCAGTTCTACATATAAAAATCTATACTGTAGTTCAAATATGCCAATGAAAATAGCTTACATTTCAAACAGTGCTATAGGTTTCCAGGTACTTTAACAGTATTGATTTAATTGTAAGGTTGGGAAAGTATCTAGACTCCTAGTAGCTTTGCCAGTATACTTACAGTTGATTCAGACAGATTCAGGCTAAAGCTATTCTGAGACTTGTTTGCAGCTGTGGGCTGAAAATAGAGCAAGTCTTAAGTTTACAGTATATACTACATTATTAGTGTAATTGCAGTGGCAGAAACGAGAACTTCAGCTCAACTGGCAGTACCTTTTCCTGTACCTAGTGTTTGTTCCCTACCAGTTTCTTTGCTGACAAACTGAGGATAAAGGAGATCTGTCACAGAGGAAAACTATATATAAAGCATATTAATTTGACAGTTGCTCCAGAGTAGAAAAAGTGAACGCTGCCTCCTAAGTTAATAATTAAGGGAAACTAGCAGCTTCAGATTGTTCCTTAACTAAATTCTTGCTACATACATGTGTTATAAGGACAATGTATAGTGCACAGTGATTTGTAATTGCTACTACTAGCAGTAGAGCCACATTTATTTACCAACCTGTGATACACTGAAAGTTATTTTTGTTATGTGTGATTAAAATTTCTTGACTTGTGGGGGGAAGGTCTCAAACCATATGGAGGGCAAGAAAGCAAGCATGGTTTCTTTTTGTAGAAATAAGCAGAAACGTAATGAGAAGGTTTTACAAACTCTACAGCACCCATCTTCTTCGAGACTTGCTCAGTATTGACAATAGTAAAGCTGTACATGAATACGCAGACCAAGGTATGACAGCTCTGCAGTTAATAAGAGTCAGTGCAACAGGAGACAGACCTGCATTAGCAAGACAAGGCGGCTACCTCAGACATTGCTTAGACAGTTGTTTCATCCTCAGGTTTTGCTTACCCTTCTTGAAACTCAAGACTGGTGAACATTAAAAAAAAAAATCCACTGAAGAATAGCAACATCTGCATTATCTGGACTGTTAAAAGCATAGTATATAGAGGTTTGTGAATCCAGTTACTTAGTGAATAAATTAACAAAAGAGCTGGTCAGAGACATGAATTAGCAGCATGAAGTCATTAAAACTATGCTTGCTAAATTAAAATTTGCTCATTAAAGAAACTAATTTGACAAAGGGAAATCTTACCACAGGCATTTGGGAAGAGCAGCTTTTTGAAAGACAAAGGGAAAGATAGGCAATTTTGACCAGTGTATCACTGCAGGCTTACAAAATTACACTAACTACTCAGTGTCTGCTTTCTTTTTACTAGTGAAGCTTTGCACAGCTGCTCAAAGACAGAGGCTTTACCAAATGAATTTGTAAGTCATTCAAAATTTTTCATGCCAATAATATAGCCAAAGGCAGAAATAGAACCACAGCAATAGGGCAAATCATCCACTAAGTCTCAAGGGTAACTTAAGCCCAGCAAAACCAGTGAAGCTAAGGAATGTTATCATTTTATGTGATTAAGCTACCACTGTATATAATTTTTATTTTTTCCCCCCCACAAAGGCTGAGCAACTGAAAGAAGTTGCCAAGGAAGCTGTGTTCATAGTCAGAATGAGCAGAGCTTTCAGCAGCCTGATAAAATGAAACATGTCCTTACGTGTTAGAGAGCTTGAACTAAATGATTGCTTAAAAGATCCCTTCCAACCCAAACTGTCCTGTGCCAGTTTGAGGTTGAAAGTGCTTCCTGCAGCCACAGTCCCTCACAGCTTCTGGGAGGCCACAAGTCAAGCATTCAAGAAACTTCCTTCCATACCTTTTGTCACTGCTTCACACTGCAGTTAGTGAATGATTAAATCAGCAAAAATCCTCTGTATGCTATATTCTCCTTCACTATTATTACCAAACACGATTATTTTCTGATTAACAGAGACACAAGAGTATCTGCTTTTGTTAAAGTCAATTACTATATTATGAAAATCAGGCATATTTTAAAATTAAAAACAAATACAGTTTTGAAGAGAGAACCAGAGAAGACATAGTTTTATCACAATGTAATTTAGGGCCAACAGTAGACTTTAATTATTGATCAGTCTGGTACACTACTTAAGAGTAATTATTGATTGCTGAATCTTGTGTAATAGTGTGTGTGCTATGACCAGTGAGCAGAAGTTAGACCTAATTTCACCTGGGAGTGGCAGTGTCTTTCTGGCTCACATCCGGCAACTTGGTTTGGAGGAAAGCATAGATATGTGGCCAGATTTTATTAGTTTCTGTTCCAGAGAAGGATTTCAACAGCCCTTTTTCCCTGAGGAAAAAAAAAAGAAAAAAGTATTATAAAAGTCAAATTGCCTCAGCCTTCCAGGATCCCTGCCTCGCTTTAAGATTGCCCTGGCCAAAGTGTACTAATGTGTATGTGATTTAATGCCAAGAGCAACCAGAACATTGGGAATGCAGGTCTACATGCATTAGTGTGTTCTTCAGACAGTATACTATTGGCCACATCAGTTCAAAAAGCTGGTAGTTGTCTACAGAACAATTAATAAAACTTATTAGAGGTAAAACTTAAGAAGCAGTCAAGCCATACAGCACATCCTATATGGTAGTCATCTAACTGACTGCATTTTAGAGTCAGATCTTGAAAATCAAACCAGGCACAATCAGAATGTTTGGAACTCTAGTAGCTAGTCTTATCTGCAGTGTGTCATTAGGCCTATTTACAAGCTTGTAAACTTCAGAAAGTTACTAGTCAGGAAAAAAAAATTCTAGATTGAAAATAGCTATTTTTCTAAAACTGAACCAATCCAAAAGATAGAGCTCCTAGTTTTCTATTAAGTAGTTTTCCTAGAGCATAATAAAGGGCGGTAGATACAAAGAGATAGAGGAAGGGACAGTTATTTCAGGATGTTCTTAAAAGAAGTCTAGTGTGTTTACCGTAGGTGAGGTAAGATGACAAATCTCTATACAGTGATCAAGTATTAACCTATTTATTACTAACATAGATAAAGCAATTTCAATAAAGCAGAGCAGACCAGCTTACCATAAGGAGAGACTACGTACAGTTCTACTCTTCCACAGTGCAAATGGTATTATTCTCAAACAGCTCGTTGTTCTGAGTGTGTTGTTAGCTTCGTATGTAACAATCCTATTCTTCAAACAGACACCTCTAAATTCTCATTAACAACTTTTCTATTTTTCAGTTTCTTGACCCCTTGTTGTATTACAAGGACTTCTACACATGCAGAAATTAAAAATACTGTGAAGGTTTCCAAGAAAGGCACTGTCTCTGTTACCCTACTAAATAGACCTACATCACTCATATCACTAATATAATTCACTGAATAATGCCTAGCATTATGTGTAAAGCTAAAAGCAGCTGCAATGAAAGGCTGTTGTGCTAAGCTGGATCATCAAAAAGTTCCATGCAACAGTCAAAATCATACTGATTGTACTATTTTTATTTCTTAAAAAGGTAGTGAAAGATACACTGCTACTCATACCACACTGACTGTTTTAAGAACTCTATAACTAGAGGGACTTTTTCCTTGCTGTGCTAATGTGGCAGAAGCATAGTTATTTTACTACTTACCGATAGTATTCTAGAACGGGTTTTGTTTGTGCATCGTAAGCCTGCAGCCTCTTGGTAACCGTCTCTGGCTTATCATCATCTCGTTGAACAAGGGGCTCTCCAGTAATGTCATCAATGCCCTAATCATAGTTTAAAACCAAATGCGTTGGTTAAAAGCAAACACTAATGTATATTTCTGTTTGTGTATTTTTTCATTTAAATTATGATCAGATTTCAGGTAGTCCAGGTGTAGGTTTCTGCTTATAAAGATAAAAGCTACCATCTCTATCTTACCTGGAATATAAGAAGTTGACTTTCAAGTAAGATATTCAATTACTATAAAAATACTTTCAGAGTATTTACAGAGAACATGAGGTTATCATTATTTTACTGATTAGGTCTCTGGAACATTTGCTGAATATTGAAACATGTAGACAGAGCCTTCTGATATGGTTTTGGCTGGGACAGAGTTAATTTTCTTCACAGAAGCTCATGTGATGCTGAGTTTTGGATTTAAGAGGAAGAAGAAGGTGGTTGATAATATGTTCATGCATAAGGGCAAGCAAGCAAGAAGCTAATTTGACCTTAGTTTGATGACAGCAAAATGGAGAATGGAATTCACAATCTTTTTAAGTCACACTGCAGAAGACTTAATGTTTAGCAACAGATAAATATGACAGCAAAATATAACATGGAAGCCAACAGAAACAATTCTACAGTTCAGTAAGCAGAGGCATGGGCTTACTATGTGACAATTCCTACTCTTGTACACATTTCAGACCAGTTTCGCGAAGGGCTTGAAGTGGTTAGTGTGCTTATAAGTATTGAAACAAGCAACAGCCAAGGAAATCATCAGTCACTGGCACAGTGGAAGATACAGGAACCTCGTTAAGAATTAACTAGTAGCTTTAAATGCATCTCCTTAGCTGCACTGAGTTGTGCACTTAGTTACAGAGTAACACACCATACAGACATGGGGGACTCTCTGTTCCTTCTTACATACTAATTAAACCTTCAATTATTTTCATTTGTTACAAAAGGCAAGTTTAATCTGACATCTGAAGTGGAAATATTAGTTATCTTCTAAGTACAAAGTCTGTTAGACAACAGAAACGTTCCTTCTTCCTGCTTGTTTTTTGGCATTTTCAAGAACCAATGATAAATGTCAGTGTTGAATAAGCTGCTCTGTTTATGAAGGCATGAAGAAAACTTGTTCCAGAACATGTCTGATATTAGAGATATTAGAGATTACATGGTCAAACTTACCTTCTTTATATTATACAATAATTTAAAATATTCAGGGGTTTCTATCTAACATCTGTGAAGGCAACCATAGTAGTGCCTTAGTTGCACCTGTTAAGTATCAGGACTGCAGTTTTGTATGAACTCTCAAGCCACAGTCTTTTAGTTTTGATGAGTGTATGGGAACTGCTGAGTCACGGCCTGAACCTCTGATTGATCACCTGAGGCGAGCACTGGGTCAGCCATGGCAGCACAGGTGAAGGCAGTTCAGTTGTGCTGCCGGAAGGGGTGGAGCCTGGCTCCACTTCTCCTAGACCTATTTAAGAGCTGGCTACCAGTGGGGAAGGATCTCTTCTGGAGATCCGCTCTGCTGGAGTTTTGTAAGTGAGCCCAGGATATGGGTAAGCATCTTATCTTTTCTGCTTTGGTGTAATAACTACATAGCCAAGCACTGGTACATCTCTTAACTATAACATCTGTGCATTCATTGATTGTACAGATGAGCAATTAGGCGGCTGAAATTTTTTCAGAGCTACCAGACAACACAGACAACTGCACTGCACCTGTTCAGTGTCATTTCACAAACTGCTTTAATATGTTGTGATATGCTTCCTTCACTAATTACGTGATAGGTAGAGTGGAGTGCATAGTATAGCTTTCATAGCTGGAACCCACTCTGCTATGTCTGGTAATGCTCTGTTGCTGCTTGTCTATGTTCTTCTGCAATTAAAAGTAACCATAATTTAAATTCCAGTTTTAAACTATACTTAATGTTTGCAATTGCTCACTTTAAGCAATTTCACTGGTATTTCACTGGATTCTTTTCCTGCAACACTGTAACCTCAAAAATACAAAGCCTGCTATAGTTGTGATGCAACTTAATAGAACTTCCAGATAAAATGGGATGCTGCAACAGGTAAGTTATTTAGAGTTAAGAATGATACAGAACTGAGTACCTAAAAAAAATTTAGGGTAATGATGTATATCCATTATATTATTAGCTTACTGTTCTTGTTTTACGACACCTCAAGCTTTAAGCTTTTTGTTCTGTTGAGAAGCTTCTCATATTACCAAGTTCCTATATCTAATTTTGCAATATAACAATATAACAACTGCCCCTCTAAAAATACCCTGATTAAATGGTAATTAATCAGGAAAAGTATCAAGTGGATATCTGTGACTGGTACATTACTTAATGTGCACCCTGGATAGAAAGAATGAGTCCTCTAGAGGATGGGAAACGGCATTTCAGACTGCACAGTCAGTAACTGCAAAGCAGGCTAAGATGACACCCAGCTCACATGAATCAGTGAATAATACGAGCTTATGACACAGTATGAGGAGCTGGCATCATGGTGTTTCATTCTGCAGAGGGCAAGCAAATTGCCCATGAGCTTGAGCTTCTACCTGGGCATTCTCCAAGAGGCAGTGTGTTAGCAGAGAGTTTCTGTGCTCTAAAGAGACAAAACAAATCTTTTTCTTCTGAACTACTGTATTTTGCAATAATGTACATCAATATTTCACTACAATTCCAAATGCAGGGCAACATTTATTTAGCACCAGTATCAATATGTGTATTGCTTACCTGCACTTTGGGGGGACTGAATTCAAGGTTGTAGACTCTGCCACTACTAGGGTGGATCCAACGTGCAGTGAGACGACATTTTATGGTTTCAAATGGTACGTCTAGGTCAATCACAGTGTCTATTTGACACTCTTTATCCAGGGCTTGTGCCTGAGCAACTGTTCTAGGGAAACCTTTATGAAGGAAATAACTCCATAAGTATCCAGAGTTATGAGAATTTGCTGGATTTCAACAGTAGAGAAACTGCTGGTCAGATAGAAAATGTGTATTATCATGCTGTAAAGGCTAAAGAGACATCAGATTTTTCTGATAATTTTTTCAGCAGATTTTTCAGTTTCGTGGCACTATTGTTGAATGTCTTCCAGCTTCCTTTTCCTCAGTTCATATAGGCATCTTCCCAGAAGTGTAACAAACAAGCAAAAATACCCCATATTCATATGTACTATGCACCAATTTACTCACAAAAAAAAAAAAAAAACATACCACAATATGCATATTTTGAACAATAAAAGCAATAGGCAGCTCATTCTAAGAGGAACAGAACACTCGGGACTGCTCTTATTTTCTTATTTTCTCCCTTTGCATTAAAAACAATATATCTACCAGAGACTGTGAGTACACTGAGGCCTTGACTTTGTTGATCCTATTTCTGCATGTCCAGACAGCATCCTTTTATTCTTTCCAGACTCTGTCCCTACTTCCATTACCTGTACATTTTTTATGTATATTCTTATCCCTCAGTTTGACCAGTAACTCTCCACTCAGCCATGCTAGTTTCCTGCCTCTCCCATTTGACTGGATGTGCTGGGAGATGGAGATCTCTTGTACTATGATTCTGTGCTCTCCTTAAATATGCACAAGCTCTACTCTGTTCCTTTGTCCTTAACGACAGCTTCCCAGGGAATCTCATAGTTAATCAAACAGATGGAAGTTCACTCTTCTCAAGTTCAGAATCCTGACCTTGCTTCTTGCTAGGCCCATATTCCTCAAGATCATGAGCTCAACCCAGGCCCAGTGACTACATACCAGGCTGCCTCCAGTCTTAACCTCTTTAATGATGTCATTTCCACTGGTGGATCTATTAGCACTTCTCCCCTGGTTGGTCAGACAGCCTAATGTCTGAACCAGAAATTTGTTTCCAGCAGGATACAGGAGCCTTCTGGATTGCTTGCAGGCCTCCATGTTGCTTTCCTAGCAGGCATTCCAGTGATTCAAATACCCCATGAGGATAAGAGCCTGCAACCACAATGCTTCTTGTAGTTGAAGCACGAAGGCCTCATCAACAGGCTCCCTTTGATCAGGTAGCCTATTATAAACCCATAGGCACAAGATGCCCTTTATTGGTCTAATCCCTAATTTTAACCCACAAGCTCACAATCTGATCATGGCTGTTTCTCAGAAATAGCTCTGCACAATCTCAATTTCATAACATAAAGGGCAATTCCCCCACTATTCCCTGCGTGTTTTTTCTGAAAAGCATGTAGCCCTCAATTATAGTGTTCAAGTTGTGCAATTCATCCCATCACATTTCCATGCCAGCAATTACATCATAGTTTTCTAACTGCACCACGGTTTCCAACTCCTCCTGCTTAGTTTGCATGCTGCATGTGTTGTTGAGGAGCTCTTCACAGCGCCTTTGAGATAAAAATCGAAGGTTCATGGCACTGAAGAAGTATAATAAAGCACTACAGGATGGAGTTTCCCTTTTTCCAGTCAGGGGGAACTTAACCAGACTGCCATGACTTCTCAGATACGATGCACTGTGGATTAGCAGCTTCATTCACCAGTTCCCTCAAGACCATTGAATACATATCATCAGGTCCCATGAACCCTCAGATTCCTTAGATGGTCTAAAAACCAATCTTCTACAGTATATCCACTGTTCTTCTCCCTGACCTTGCTTTTGCCTTCTCTGAATTAGGGAGTGTAACTGGAACACTTGCCATTGAAGACTAAAGCAAAAAAACTGAGTATCTCAGCCTTTATATCATAGGTAATTAGGTCTTCTGTTTCCTTCCAGAGAGAGCCCACATTTTCCCTGGTCTTCTGTTTATTACTAACACAGAGCAGTATGGATGTTTCACTCCCTCTAAACAAAAAGCCACATCAAAAACTTTTCAGCTTTATCTACTGAGACAAGTTGTGGTCAGAATGTGAAAACACACACATCCACACTAGACCCTATCTTTGTGATGCACAACCAACTGTACTCCCAGGGGCTGGGGTAGCAAGAACCCATCAGTCCATGATACTGTGGTAAACGTATTTTCTCCCAAGTGTGAATGCTGAAGCTATAAGCTTACACTGAAGAATCCACATGCAATTTGGTCTAAAGGAGGTCTTTAAGAACAATGACTTATTCCTGAGCACTGGTTTTGTTAGTGATTTATTACACATGGCACTTACTGCTGTTTCACATGCTTGCCTACTTTTCTATTTACATAACTACTTCAACCCTTTCTTCAAGTGTTCCACACTCCAAGGACTGTTTAAAAAAACACTTCTCAATCCATATTTTAAAAGAAGTCTCTGTTATTGGAGGGGAAATAAGAATTAATAGAATTACCAGTTTTGAAATGTTACTTTTCAGTAAAAGGACCTTTTCAACATAAATTAATGTCCATTTAACACTCTGAAAGCAGCATGCATCCTGTGCACTTTGCAGCTGAAGAAACTGGAGCTGCCAAATGTTTCAGGAGAAGCTGGCAACATACACTGTAAAATACCGTGCCTCGAGGGTGGTGCCAAAGGTTAGGTATCCACTGGTGAATCAAACAAACCACGCATTCTAGTGCGTATTTCCTCTCCTTACATAGTAATATCCGATATGGTAACTTACCATCCAGCAGCCAGTTGTATCGATCTAGACCTTTTAGCTCATTCAGCATCAGCCGTGTCATGATGTCATCTGGAATAAGCCTTCCTTGATCAATGTAGGACTTGGCAAGGATTCCAACTTCTGTGAAAGTAAGAGTAGTCATGTCCCAGTACCTGTGACCTCCAGCAACTAAAAAAATGCCAACAACCCTGTAAACACTTCACTTTGATCAGGACGGCACAGATCAGTAAAGTTATTAACCAGACACTGGGATCTGATTTTGCAAATGTATCAGATTAATTTGTTTGGACTGTGGCTCCACAAATAGCAACAGAGGCATTCAGTTTACTTCTAACCCCACAGCCCAAAAATAATTTTACTGCTGAGTATTTGAAAGATAAGTTCCAAAAACCAGGACGAGTCCTTAAAACAAGAATAAAGAAACATTAAGCATCCAAGCTCCGTAATGACGCCAGCCCTCAGATTTCCTGCTGAGGAATTTATTTTCTCAGTTTAATATCTAGTTATTATTCTATGACTTCTCTATAAATGGAAACTCCACAAGTATTTAAGAGAGCAGCACACAATGAGGCACACATGCCAGAACAAGTTTTTATGATTACCAGAGTTACAAGATGTTTATAGATGTTGTAAACTATTTATAGGAGTGCACATCCACTAGTACTTTCCCGTGACGCTGACTACCCTTTAATACCAGTTGCTTAGCCCACCAGCTTGCTAAGATGCCCTTTACACATCACAGATCCAGATATCACACTCTGATATTACATGCATTGTCATGCTGCAGGTCATCTAAGTCATGGGAACAGCCAGGAAGAAATCCATTTGCCTGAGCTCTACTCTGAGCACAAAGTCTTTGTGGCCTTAGTTTATAAAGCAAATAGCTAATTTAATAAGTCACCTCAAATAGCACCTAAGTTGTGTTGTTTTGTTTTATCGTGGATTTGCTTACGTGTTTATTAATGGACAATTCAGATCTAGTAAGCTAAACAAGAGGATGGGATGGACTGACATTACTGATACACAATAAGACCACTTCCAACAGGAAGCAGTAAAAAATGCCAGCCCCATCACCTGATGCAGTATTGAAAGCTGTACAGTGTACAATTGAATATGCACTTGATGCCCAAATCTGTTAGATTCATGCCACCATATTGCTCAAGCCACAATGATCTAAGTGTACATGCAATGCAAACCTGGTGGAAAATGGTAATACCAACATTCTTTGTAAACACAGGTGAGCTGTTGGGCGCAGACAGGTGAAGCATATGGCAAGTTATAAGGCAGACACGTCTTATTATTTGAACTGTGGAAGAGGAAACACAGCCTGTAACTGCAAGCCCCTCATCTTCTAGAGCCAACTATTGCAGGAGGAAAAAATAATCATGGAATCATAGAATCAACAAGGTTGGAAAATACCTCCAAGATCATCCTGTCCAATCCCTACCACCAGCATTTCCCCACTAAACCACACCCCTTTGTACCACACGTGGTACTTCCTGTCAAGACAAAAAAATTGGTATTTGTGCTAAAAGTTTTTCAGAAAATTGGCTTGTCCTAACTGCATACAGCAAACAAGCTTCAGCCACATTCAGACTGCAGGCTGCTAAGCACTGTAGAGACTGTCACCAACTCTCCACTCTCTGACATAGCAGAACATGGCAATAACTGCAAACTGCTAAGGACACTCATGCTCAAAAGGACTTTTCAACAAAGACTGCTTTCAAGAGACAGCAAGTGCTAAAAATAGCTCCATACAGCAACTGGTAATTATATTTAATTTTCCAAATTTTTAACTGTCCAATTTAGCTTTACAGTTCCTAAAGAACTAAGCACTGCAAGACTCCATTATTACCAAAGCTCTTTTCCTCCTTCCCTCAGCTACATTCGTCCAGGCTCTTTGAAGTGCCTCTCATTCCAGCTTAGCCCTTTCAGTATCCTACCCACTCTCACTACCTCAATATTCACCTCAGACATTCGGAGACTGTTTCTGCAAATAGTGGCTTACTTTTAATAAAATTAAAACAGAGCTTCATGTGCAGTAAGTCATGAATGGAAAACTCCATAGTCAATTCCTTTAAGTTCTGTTAGCTAACTCTGAGTGAATTTCAACACCTCCTACATCGTTCACTGATCTCCTCACTTTTCTTTCCATTGCTCCAAAACTCCCTTATCAAATCAATCAGTGGGTATTTATTCTTCTCATACACTCCTCAGCTTGACTCTGTTTACATTCTTTGATCTTGCTTCCAAGGTGCAACACTTTCAATGGGCACAAAACTAATCTATTTCATAAACAGTGTGTTTTCTTTCTCTTTTGGGAAGTCTTCCATTCTCACTGGATCTTACTTAACCTGAAGGTTCACAGCAGTAATAATTTTTGTTTTGTGAATCTCTGAGAGAACTTATTCTGACTCTACAATCACACAAAAGTCTGGATGTGTTCAGATATGCATGCAGAGGTGGTGCTCCTAGCAAATGTTTAACTCGGAGATACCAAACACAGTGAGGTCAGTCAACCGAGCTAAGGCCATTACTCTTACAAAGCGAACATGGTTTGTGTGAAGATATGTGGAAATCAAAACCAGCTGATTTCATAATAACAGATCATTTTTTCATTTTCAAGGATGCTCACAAATTTTCAAAACCAATACCAACAGTTACGTAACCATGCTACTGCTTTGCTGCTGCAAAGGTAGGTGGCCGTTCACAAGTTCTTCCAGGTGCTGGCACCAACACCCTCACTTTACCACAAGCAGCCACAAGTGGTTCCTGCAAGATTTTCAGCCCCACCATCAATAAAAGCAGATCTGCAAGCCAGAGGGTGACCTGTCATCAGTAAAAAAAATAAAAAAAAAAAAAAAAAAAGAGTTGCACTGGAAGAGAGCCAGAGATCAAGACAGGACAACACGGTAAATCAGATTAAGGCAAACAGCTTGAAAACTTTGCCACTCCTTTTCGGAACACCCCCACTGCACACACGTCTGCCCATTTCGGGACAAACACTTCCGACGGAGGAACTACGAGGAACTCCGCGGCCTCACAGCCCCTGGGACAGGCCTCGTGTGGAGCTCCAGGAAACGTAAGCGGCAAGGAGACCGGTGCAGAGCTTTCCGTTTCGCGCGTGCTCTGGGAGGGCCCGGGGCTGGCGGCGGAGCCAACCCCCGCCGCTCACCTGTCTTCTTCTGCATGTTGTCCCTCAGCATATCTCCGCTAGAGAGGTGCTTCATGCCGAAGTGCTTGATGATCCGCGCCGAGATCGTGCCCTTGCCGGAGCCCGGCGGGCCCATGATGACGGCGCGCAGCAGCGGCGGCGGCGCCATCCCGCAGCGGCCGCCGGACCCCTCTCGTCGCCGCGGCTGCCGCGCACAGGTCCCGCGGCCTAGGCCGGGGGGGGCGGACCGGAGCGAGAGGGAGAGCGGCCTGCAGCGGCGCCGCCTACCCCCGGGCGGTGCCTCGTCCCGGTGCTGGGACGAGGGTGGCAGGAGGCCGCGGAGTGCCGGTGACAGCTCTCCCGGTGAAGGAGCTGTCAGCACGGGGGAGAGAAGGGAATGATCTTTACAGCACACAAAATAACCGCCAAAATACTGATACCCAAGCAAGCCGCATTAAAACGAGAAGCATCAGACAGCCCTTAAGCATTATGTCAAAGTAACTTCTCCCTCTCCCTCCTACTCCCACCCCTAAAAAGCAACCACATTAAGGAATTACAAGCACTGATGCTCATTATTGCCCGAACGCACCACATTCATACTTACCAAGAGCTTATGAGAGCATCAGCCCTCCTTCCCTCCCTCCTAGCTCCCCTTCTAGCACCTCCCTCAGCCTGCCCAAGCTTCAGGAGGACCACCACAGCCCTCCCTCACCAAGCCCCTGGCCCCTGTCCTGACCATATGAGTACCTCTTCCCAACCCTTACCTTGCACAGTTTAAATTTCCCAGATTAGCCTTGAACATGACTAATTATCTGACTGTCACCTAGAGATCACTGGACTGTTGACATATACTGCTATCACTACCTCACTCTTCTGCTCAGGTGTCATAAGGTTGTGCTGTGGTCACCTCAGCTCCTGGCTAACCCAACCTCATTCAGCAGCTCTGCTCTTGCTGGTATTCATAAGGCTGCTCCAACAGTATGATAGCAAGTAGCCACATTTTTAAAAAGCTGGGGCTGAGCTTTGTTTAAGATAGTTGAATGTATTCTGCCGCCAGTTGGTCCTCATTTGAGCAATGTTGTTCCAACGACATCCAGAGGCTTCTTCCCACCAATACAATTCAGTGATTCTCAGCAGTACGCAGCATTTTCACTAAAACAGAACATTGTACCAATAGTTGAATGTTCACTGTCACGTCTGCAGCAAGAATAAGCCTTCCTGATAAAGATTATGGAAAGGCTGATTACTAGATCTCCACCACCATGAGCATGGAGAGCAGCAGTGAAAACCAATGTCACAGAAAACAGAACCAAAGACAAAATGCACTTTAATAAAATCCAGCTTTCCTTTTTACAACCTTGTTTAATTGCAGTGGTTGCAAGAAGTCTTCTGAAATAGCAACAGAAAAACCTCCAGATGGGCATGTGGTATTCAGCAACAGTATGAACAAAGCCCAAAAAACTGTCTAGTAAACAAGATGATAGCCTTAATGTTAAAGTATGAAAACACTGGCTGAGTACTTAGAAGTATAAGCATGCAGTAAGCCCCATAACCAAACCTGTTATTACCTCTCTTTATTCTACAATGCAGCAGGACAGAAAGTGTGAAACATTCAAAGCTTTATGAGAGTTCCCTGGGAAACATCTCAGTCTGCCAAAGCAGTAGTTGTATGCACAGGCTGAAACACAATTTTGTAATGTAGATGTTAGAAGCCATGCTATTTTTTGCAGTTAAACGTTTCACATAAAATTATGAAAGGTAGACAAGTTTTGAGTGTTTCTAATACAAATTTTTGGGGACAGGGAAGTTATTGTGTGAAATAAAGAGACAACAAACACTAGATTTGTCAGTGAGATCACTAAACCTTATTTCCAAAGTCACTACGTATAAAAAATGGAAATAACTTATCTATGTGTTAATGAAGGAGCCTGAAGATCAACTTCCCTGCAGGCGCTACTGGACAGTTCAAAGAAAAGGCACAGTGGACAGCTAAAACAATCACACCATCAAAAACCACTAAAAAATGTCTAGATTTCAGAAAGCATAAGCAAAGAAAGAGTGGATGGAGGTGGATTGAGAGGCACTTCACATACAGAGTCTCACTAGCATATAATATTTGCAAAACAACACGTGGGTAACTACATTACCAAGTGTTCATAGTAAAATGAATTCTTGTTCCCTTCTCCTCAGCTATCTTTGCCAGAGTACATCCCTCATCCTAATGGTTTTACGCAACACTTGTGGCATATTGAGAAATGCAAAAGTGAATAAATATAGGGAGGATCTGTAGCAGCATATAGATAATTACAGATAATGGGTAATTCAGTACAGTCCTTTAGTTAAAAAACATGCACATCATTTTTTTCTGCATAATTTTAACATTTCAAACATGGCAATTGTTTATATTAATCCAGACTAAACTACTCATACCTTAACACAGTAACCAAGCTTAATTAATACAGCCTACATTGTATTCTCAATTAACCTTTTTCCTGCTTACAGATCAGATGCTCTATTCACACATGTAGTTTACACACTTATGTCCAGACTATATGCCCTTGTGCCCTTAAGTCCTGATTAAGGAAATTTACCATTTAGCTATCACAAGGGCACCAGAATCTTGCTGTAAACAAGTCCTCGTGTTCTTTCCAAAAAGGAGTCTTTCAGACTTTTCAGTGGCTTTTCAAACACAAGTAATTCTTTAAAGAGACTTATTAAGACTTACACTGTAAAAAGAACTTTAGTCTTATCTTCTCCTTGGAGATCCATGTCCTTTTGAGTTTGGTAAAGAATTCCATTAGTACTGTAACAAAACTCGTTTCCTAACCTTTCCATTTTACATCAGAATGGTTTCTTATGTGAGGAAGAAGTTACACAAGGGCTGTAACAAAAGTAATGAAACCTATTTTAGTTTGTTGGCCCACAATGTCAGATGCACACATTGGTGAAATGGTAACAAAGGTTGAACATTCCCACCAATACTGTTAGATTTTGTTGCTGTATAACAAATGGCAGCAGTGTGGCAGTCCTACAGAATGTCGTCTGACACGGAAGTGCGTATGAAGCAAAAGTGTGTTACTGAATTCTTCTGTGCCAAAAAAAAATGCACCATTGATATTCATCAACACTTGCTGAATATTTCTGGAGATCAAACACTGGATCTGATCAGTGAAGCGGTGGGTGGTGCATTTCAGCAGAGGCAACAGCAACATTAAAGAGAAGCCATGCACAGCTGTTACATCATTAAATGAACAGTATCTTGATCAGATCACCCACGTGAATCAGCAGATTAAAACCAGGGAAATGGGGCTGAATATTGGCTTCAATGCACTGGAAATGATGGCAACAACGTTGGAATATCAGAAAGTCTGTGCTGAGTGGGTCCCATGAATGCTCACACAGGAAAAAAAGAACACTACCTGCGAGTCTTCCTGGAAGTATTGAAACAACAAGAGGCTGAAGGTGACAGATCCCTGGATCACATAATTACTGGTGACCAGATGTGGAGTCATCACTACAAGCCAGAGTTAAAAAAGCAGTTCACAGAGTAGTGACATGTGAATTCCTTAGTGAAGAAAAAGTTTAAGACACAGCTCTTAGCGAGTATGATGTGCACTGTCTTTTGCAATACAAGAGGTGTAATCCATCTGCTTTTCGTAGTACACAGAAAAACTATCAAGACTGCTACACTGCAGCACTGAATAAGTTGAAAGTTCAAACTTCCATTGTCAGACCAGGGAAAAAGACACCTTTCTTTTGTAGGTATGATAATGCCAGACCTCGTACCAGTTCAATGACCATGAAGTACATTTCCAGACTTAGTCATACCACACCCAATGTACAGTGGCATATAGAAACATTACTTTTGGAATGACCTACATAAAATACAATCCCTTTAACATTTCACTTAATATGAAGGATATAGAAATGGAAAAGGAATGAAATTATGTGATTGTTGTATGCCATTTTAGCCTAAATAAGCCAGAACAATCAGGGTTAAGCAAATCATGGGTCTTCCAACACTTGAATATACACTGCATTCACCAAAACTATCACAGGTGACTCTTAATCACCTTCTTTCTGTATATGAATCTTTAGCAGATTCAGACAAAACACCATCAAACTTAATTTCTCACTTAATGCCTACTTGTGTGGAAAATGGCCACCCTTCTTGCAGTCTGAATACAGGCTTGAACATGACATGCAGAAACACTTTCTGTCACTAGATGTCAATGAAACCACGTTTAAAGATACTGCTGCTGCACTTGGATGCACAGTTCTTTCACTCTGGCAGTGCAAGCACCCATGTTATAGCACCTTGTTGCCCAGTCTACATGGTTATATCTGAGCTGCATGTGCACTATATGCTCTCCGGTCTATTTAAAACAGCTAACATTGCATACTATTTGATAAGTGTGGAAAAATTCAACTCCACAATGACATACCTTGCAGATTTTACAGTATTTTCATATATTTTCTACACCTTTTTCTTTTCTTCCAAGTGATGAAGATACTCTGTAACAAGCACCTCCACACATTGATTGCTGATTTGGTTTAGTTTTGGGAGGAGGAGGGAGGGGGATTCAGATCTTGAAATTATTTCTAAATCTTTATTATAATCCAAATCAAGGAAATACACATTCCAATTATCTATGTACCAGTGGCTCTCTTCCGAAGATTGCCAATGGGAATATAAGAAGCATACCTTCTACAGCTGTTCCCCAGGCTGTATCAGAAACAGTTTATTCAACCTGCCCAGAAGCTATGAAGTACCTCCATTTATCTTAAATTGAAATTTTTCAGATAAGGCATTCTCCATAAGATTTCATGTTCACTTGTTTGCCCAATCAGTTTTAGAATTGGACCCAAATTCATCTTCCAATGTAGGAATTCACATGGTAAAATTCTATTTGGTACCCTACTTTTTCAACTGGAAGGCAGGGAATCAAAATTACAATAGATTAAGTCAATAGCACTGGGAGGCCTGTGTTCCTTTTTGTTTAGCAATCCTGCTCTGCAGCACAGAAGGCTGTCTGAACAACTGAAGCTGTTTCTTTTATAGATAGAACTGTTTCCCTAGCTGGCTCAACCTCCACTATTGGAACTGGCTCCCTAATTCAGACCACAATAAAAACTTATTTGGCAGAGGAAGTTTTCAACTTGTAACAATACAGAATATAATGAATAATTAATGACTGCCAACTTCATGAAAGCCTGTGGGAATACAAGAAAAACTGTTCAGAGCAGAAGCTGTGGAGCAAGAT
Organism: Centrocercus urophasianus; assembly: GCF_019232065.1. Classification (NCBI taxonomy): domain Eukaryota; kingdom Metazoa; phylum Chordata; class Aves; order Galliformes; family Phasianidae; genus Centrocercus; species Centrocercus urophasianus. The sequence continues at coordinate 75,831 of NW_024884833.1, forward strand.
AAACAGCATAGAACCAAGGACACCTCTAGAAGAAAGAACATCTCACGGCTCTGATTGGATAAGTGCCTGTGTGAACGGCTGAAGAGAGTTTTGTAGAATGCTCTGTTGACATGTAAAGGTGGATGGGAAAGATATAGGGGCGGATGGGAAAGCTAGAAAAAGAAAACTTGTGACGGTATGTAAGTGATGTGAGAACTTGTAATAAACGATTTGGATCATTCACACCTGAGTCCGTGCATCAGACGCTGCCAAAGCCATGCCTCAAATTCCTACCTTTTTGATATTGGGAATTTACTAAGAATGGCGTTTTTCCCATTTCTTTAAAAACTACAGTTAAATAGTTTTTAGAAGGAATGTTTCATAAGCTTATTATAGACTTGAGGAAAACCAAGACAATTTAGTACTTCAGAACGGGAATTACACAGATTCTCTGAGATCATCAACTTACATTTTGGTGAATTCGACTTATACTTTAAAATTAAATCTTGGGTAAATAACTTACCTTGAGCATATCCTAGCTGAAAACAAACTGTGGTACATCCTCCTTTGCACAAACAAGTTTCTCACAAATCATACTGAATTTCCCACTGACCAGGATTTCTTTCCTTCCCAAGAGTTCATTCTGTTAGTACATGAGGTTATATTACTAAGGCATTCCTCCACAGATGACACAGCAATGGTCACTACACATGACACTACTTTAGGCAATTTGGACTAAGATACTTTTTTTTTTTCTTTTTGTAAAACTCTCTAAAACTGTTAGTTACAGGATTCCTCCCTTAAATTATAGTAATTTTAAACATTTGACAAAAATTCCTACATAAATTTCTCAAAATTTTCAAAAATTCATTTAATATGCTTTAAAACTAGCACAATTTACTAGTAATTTCAAAAGTCAACTATCCAGTCAGTTGAACAGCTGATTTAAACTTTAAATGTCACACCAATTAAACTGTAAAGGACTGAACTTAAAGGAGAGTACCTGCAACAAAACTGTATATAAAATATACTCTCTTATTTTCTTGTCTTTCAAATCTATTCAAGATTGAAGTAGTGTTAGAAGCTTTTTTTTTTTTTCCAAACCATCAACCTTATCACTATTAACCTCCTTCAGCAGGTTAATCCTTCAGCAGGGTTTGTATGAGATAGCCTTTTCCTTTCAAAGAAGCTATGACTTATTTATGCAAAATGATAACTACCACAAAAAACAAACAGTTTCTGTACAGAATTGATGGCTCTTCACTGCTTATACAGATGAATGAAGTATGGGAAAATACACTCCAGACAGTAAAACCACCAGCACCTCAAGGCACATTAAGGAAAAAAATATCTGAGAAACATGATAATTATTAAAAAATAGGCTATCATTCAGATAGTACAGATTTATTTGAAACAGATTTAATCTTCATAAATAACTGAAAGTTGATTCTAAAATCTCTTGACCTGGACAGCAATATTTGAAGAGAACTAAAAAGAAAAAAGAAAGAATTTCAAAATGATGCTCAAGTATTGCAGTTTCCTAATGATATCAGAATGGTTCAATTTTGAACCTTCAGAAATCTGAGAAGTTTTATCACTACAAGCAATTGACTGTTTCCATGAGCCTCTTCAAAATGACAAATGCATCTCAGGCTTCTGTTTATTGTTTTTAACTAGCACTCCAGCTTTGAACAATTTGCTTTAACCAGAGACTTTAAAGCTGTCAGAATGATTGCATTTTCACCACAGGAGGACTGACACATCCCTCCTCCAAGGAGAGGTTGAGTGAGTCTTGACTGTTCAGCTTCGAGAAGGCTCAGTGGGGATCTCATTAATGTACATAAATACCTGCAAAAAGTATGTAGCCAGGCTCTTTTCAGTGTGCTCAGCCTCAGTACAAGAGCCAATGGGCAAAAACTGAAACACAGGAGGCTCCATTGGAACATCAGGAAGCACTTTGTTACTGTACAGGTGACTGAGTTCTCCTCCAGAAGATCTTCAGAAGCCACCTGGGCATGGACCTAGGCATCCCTCTGGACCAGATAGACCCAGAGGACCTTTCCAACTTCATCCATAAATATGAAAATATGAAAAATAAATGCAAATGTATTAACCAAACAAACAATAAATAAATAAATAAAAATTTGTAGGCTTAAAAGTAGAATACGACACAGAGCTGAATGTTAAAATATAGACTTCCCCTTAAAATGATCACAGTGTGTTCATTCAGGAACAAGTCTATGATTTGGGAGCTATGATTCAGTAGTAATCCAAGTCTAGCCATATAAAATTGTCCATTTCACAACATGAAACTGCAGGTCGATAACTGCAATGCAATTTCCATTTTGTTCCATGTTAATCCAGGTAGGCAGCTAAACACGACACAATTCACTTGCTTACTCCCTCTGCTTGGTGAGATGAAAAAGAGAATCAGAAAGGCAAAAGTGAGAAAATTTGTGGCTTGAGATAAAGACAAATTGATAAAGTTAAAGCCACACATTAAGCAAAGCAAAACAAGGAATTAATTCACCAATTCCCACTGGCAGGTAGATGTTCAGACACATTCCTGAAATGCAGGACTTCATCACAACTAACAGTTATTCGGAAAGACAAAAGCCACAACTCTGAAAGTCCCTCCTTTCTCCTTCACAGTTTTTATTGCTGAGTATGATGTTACACAGTATGAAACACTCCTTCAGTCAACTGGGATCAGCTGCCCTGGATGTGTCGCCTTTCAACCTGTCATGTACACCCAGCCTCGACAGTGTTTGAGGGAGTATAAATAACAGAAAATACTCTTTGTGCAAGTGCTGCTCAGTAATATCCAGAACATTGCTGCATCATCAACAATGTTTTGGTCACAAATCCAAAATACAGCAACACATGAGCTATTCTATCCCAGCCAAAAACAGAATAGCTACCAGTAAAACCAAATTTCTTTTTCTGAGGACTGTAAGTAGTCAAATTGTGATAGATCATTACAAGTAGCTTGTAGATCAGTTTATCTAAATAACAAATGAACCTTAGTTGCACCGATAAAAAAAGCTGAGCTACCAAGCAGCTAATAAGAGGACGTCATAGTTCTTGCAAAGCGTTCCTATCATGGCAAAAAAATATATCTAAATAAATGCTCTGTCTCTGGAAAACAACTTATTCAAAAGAAATTGAAGTGTTATTGGTTTGCATGAAAAACATTCAGATCTTTTCTGTTTGTAGCCATATGTATTCATGGCATGTGGTCCATCATTGAAAGGACATCCAGAAAAAAACAAGATTTCATTTTTCTCTAGATAACAGGGATTCTGCACCCACAATGCTGCTTCAGTTTAGATCAGGGGCTATTTCATCTTTAATTCATCCGAATATCCAGGTAGTAATACTAAGTTTAAACTCCACTTTTGCTATCTTGAGCTGCTGTGTACTCCCAGAAGGTGCTTAAGGCACAGACAAAACTGGAACACATCTATTGAGTACGCAAATATGTCAATATTTTGCTCTAGGGGAAGGTCTACATTGAGAACACACAAGAAAATCAGAAACAGCATTGCTTCCTACAGCCAACGTTTCTCATTGAAGATAGAGAGATCACTGCTGGGATCATACATACATCAACAGTCACTAATGGTCCTCAGCATCTCCACCAGCAGCCTCCCACTCACTCAGCTCCTGTTAAGCACAGGTCCTGAGGGCTTTTGTTCCTTGCCTCAGCTATACTGTAGGTTTAGATACCTCCAGATGCACTTCCTGACGGGATACCAGGCCTGTCCCACCTCCTGGATGGGCCCCTCAGACCTAGGATACAGGTTTATCTTTATCCCCATCCACTACTCTTCATAACTGGATATGCTAGTTGGATCCCGGGTCTGACAAACTGCTGTCAATGGACCCAGCACCTGTTCTGTGCTTTGGTCAGTGAAGGCACTGCCTGCCTGTGCAGCACTCACCCACTGCTCCTGGAAGCTGTCAGCTGCTCCCTGCTAACAGTCTGACTTTGTCCATAGCAAAGCACAAACTGTATTAACCAGGGATAAGAGCTAACATGAGTTTCTGCACATGAGGAAACACAAAGCAGAATATATTTGTGGAAAACACCACAGCATTGTGGGCTCCCTCCAGCACAGGATATGAGATCACTTTTCTGTGTTTTTAGTTTTTTGCGTAACACAAGGAACTTCTTCCTGCATGGGCATAAATGTATCCCAGCAATTAACTGTTACCCATGCTATAATCCACACTCCCCTCAAGGACAGCCCTAAAGAAGGAATCTCAAGTGGTTCTTTCATTAATTACCCTTATGACGGTCAGCAATAAATTACTTTAAAAAAAAGTTTGACCGAACGCATTGCCAGAAGCTCATTCGTTCTTATCTGAGAAGTGTATCCTGGTCCCCAAGCCGTGCTCCACCCCACGATTTAATTCTTCATCTGTCAGATAACGGGGATTCAGGCATCCCACAGAAGCTGAGGCTGCAGAAACAAAGCACCACGTAAGAGCGCGGGTGAAAGACCACACCAAACCAGAGGCAGACAAACACCAGCCTGCAATAAAAAAAAAAAAACACACGCACGACGAGCAGAAAGGAGCAATATTTAATTACCGACTCTCGAGGCACGGCCCCGCAAGCAGGACCACGTCTCATCCCGCACGGCAGCGCCGCGCGCACATTGGTCCCAGCGGCGGCGCGGGGCGGGGCGGGGCGGCCGCGCGGTTCGCCGGGCACCACCCCTTCCTCCCTCCCACCGGCGCGTCCGCCACCGTCCCGGCGCCCCGCCCCGCCCCCTGCCCTTTGCCCCCTGCTGTCCCTGCGCTTCCTGTTCACAACCACGTGGGCGCGCCGGGCGGCGCGGGGCAGTGCGGTGGCATGGCGGGCGGCGGTGGTAGCGCGCAGTGCCTCAGCTTCGCGGGGTGCAACTTCCTACGGCAGCGGCTGGTGCTGTCCACGCTCAGCGGTCGGCCGCTGAAAATCCGCAAGATCCGCGCCAAAGAGGAGGACCCCGGTCTCCGCGGTGAGCGAGGCGCCGGCAGAGTCCCTAAGGGTGCGGGTGGAGAGAGTGGCGGAGCCGAGCGTCTGACCGGGCGCTGCCACGGAGGGCGAACCCACCCGCTGCTCGGCCCGCCGCTGAGGAGGGATCCGGACGGCGAGGGCCGGGTGTCGGCCGCGGGACGTGCCCGCTGCGTGCCCGAACGGGATCACTTGAGGGCACGGGTGAGGATCCCTGTCCTGGGAGTCCGCAGCCGTTTGGGGAGCCCCGCGGCAGGCAGCCCTTTGCTCCCATGCGGAGCCCTCGTCCCCAGAATGGATACTGGCGGTGCACGGGGGCACGATGGGGCGCGGAACGGCTGTGTTGTGAATTGCATTTGGGGTTGTGTTCAGTTGTGGGCGTTCCTCTTTGGTAGGTGTGTCAGCGTTTGGGCGTTGGTAATCCAACGTGCAGTTCACTCAGCTTGTTGTGACCGGAGCAGTGAAAGCCTTCTGAACTCCGAGGGCCTAATGTGCTCACGAGGATGCACTCCGGAAAAAGTCCTGTCGCTGCTGTGTGAACTTTCCCTCCATGATAACGGAAAGCAGGACCAGCACTGTGTGATATATTGACACACTGCAATTTCTGCAAATAGCTCTTTCCTTTCTTTACTGTATCCAAACAGCTTGAATAGAAAGAAGATGGATCACTGGTTGGGAAGCAACAGAGATCAGTATCAGGAAGTCCTGCCAGTCACTGACATGGGCATGTGCACTTGGTCCTTGAAACTGGCTGGGTTCTGAACTCTGCATAAATTCAAGCTCTCCTTTGTGTTAAGCCTATGCCAGCCCAGGATCTTGGAATACTTCAGTACAAGCACTCACTTAAGATATGCTTGTGCTTTCCCATGTCTTTCGGCAGGAACCTATACACACAGGAGAAACCAATTAGCACCACACAAACTTCTGTAATATAGACTGTAAGCAAAAAGAGAGAATCACAGAATGGCTCAGGTTTGAAGGGTCCTCAAGGATCATAAATCTCCAACCCCCCTGCTACATGCAGGGCCACCAACCTCCCCATTTAATACTAGACCAGGCTGCCCAGGGCCCCATTCGGTCTGGCCTTGAACATCTCCAGGGATGGGGCATCCACAACCTCTCTGGGCAGCCTGTTCCAGCACCTCACCACTCTCTCTGTAAAGAATTTCACTCTGACAGAGAACCTAAATCTTCCCTCCCTCAACTTAAAACTATTTTCCCCTGTCCTGCCGTTACCAACCCTTTCAAAGAGTTGATTCTCCTCCGTGTTCTCCCTTTAGGTGTTGAAAAGCTGCAGTGAGGTCACCCCGCAGCCTTCTTTTCTCCAGGCTGAACAAGCCCAGCTCCCTCAGCCTGTCTTCATAGGGGAGGTGTTCCAGCCCCTTGATCATCTTTGTGGCTCTCCTCTGGATCCTCTCCAACCGCTCCCTGTCTTTCTTGTACTGGGGGACATCAACTCCAGAGATGTGATGGGAAGAATTAAGTTTTTGTAGTCTTAGCACTGCCATTGATAGTTTTGAAAGTGGAAAACTAGAATATCTCCAGGTAGCTCGTGGTTCCCATGCTTCAGTAGTGCTTCACATCTGAATAGCAGTTCTAAACTATGTTACAGAGGATAGTGGGAAGCTGTCATTAGCTTGTTGTACTTGGGGTTTTACGTGGAGTTCTGTTGGCTAGGATTTGTACGTACATGCAAACATTCCCTTTATTGTAAGCAAAATGTAACTTGTCAACAGCTTTATCCTGGGCTTGGGTGATCAGATGCACCAGCTTCTATCATTTGCTCTCCATTTGCTTAATGCAAAGGAAAATGTTTAAGTCTGGTATGCTGAAGTTTCTTGCTGTTTTCAGGAGTAAATTTAAGTAACTGTAAGATTATTTCTTTGTTCTATTCCTCAGACTTTGAAGCATGTTTTATTCGCCTTATTGACAAAGTGACAAATGGCTCTAGGATTGAGATAAACCAAACAGGTGAGGTCTGTTTTCTCTTCTTCCTCTGTTGCAGTCTTCCAGGCTCTATTACTTGAAGTAAAAATTGCAGCTTGACAGGTATGTGTTTAGATAGCATTGACTCCATGAATTAGATGTTACTAAGCACAGAAGCTTTTTAGTAAAGAAATACATATAAGATCATGCATCTTCAGAGTGCAGTGCACTGAAGCTGAGGGTAGTATTTTGTTTAATATGTAGCATCTCCTAGCAGAGGAAAGTAACTGAACCAAGCCAGTACTTGCCAAGTCGTGTTCCTAAGAGGAGTTACAGTTACTTTGATCAAGAAGCATCCCATGTAGGAATCTCAGTTGTGTAGATTATGTGTAGATTTTCAGGACTGGTTTGTCAGTAAAGTGGATAATATGTCACTGGATATACTGAGACAGGTTTTCAACAGAGCATAATTTCATTCTATCTTCTTTAAAAGATTGTTGCTTTTAAAGATTGTTGTTTAAAAGATAGTTGCTTGTTTCAGCATTTTGGGGATAGTTAGAGTTTCTTAATTTTGGAGGAGGGCAGGAAGGAGGAGAAATGATGTACAAGACAGTCATCTGCCTTGACCCATTTATTTACTGTGGTCTTTGAAGTAGTGTGGTGGTAGTGCTGCCAGTTTTCTATAAAATCTGCTTTCCCTGGTTGTAAAGTGTCTTTATGCTGCAGTAATGGCTATCATGCTGACATTGCTTTAATTTTCTTTTTTTCCTCACTGGCTTCTTTCCCAGGTACTACCTTGTATTATCAGCCTGGTCTTCTATATGGGGGCTCACTGGAACATGACTGCAGCCCTAGCCGCAGTATTGGCTACTACTTAGAAAGTCTACTCTGTTTGGCACCCTTCATGAAACATCCACTGAAGATTGTCCTGAGGGGAGTAACAAATGATCGAGTAGATCCTTCGGTAAGTAATAAAATGTAAGTACTGGAGAAGGATTCTTTCTTTCTAAATAAAGATTAGGAAGAAGTCTATAAAGTATACTGTGTTTTTTTGTGATCTTTTACAGCATGCAGTATTACTGCATCTGCCAACAAGCTGTCTAGATAAAACTACTGAACTGTACTGAACTGTTCCATTTTTGCTCTCCACATTACATTCAATATTCCACTCTTTGACTTCTGTTCTATACTGCTTCTGTTTTCTCATTTGGAAACTCTCTAAATGTCATGTGAGGCCCTTCCACTAATTCACTTCTCCCACAGTTAGGGAAAAGTTTACATCCCATTACATACTGATCTGCTATTAAAAGAAGAAATTGTCTATAAAAGTTGGCTGTGACGAAGAAGGAATCTTCGATCCTTTTAGAATCATAGAATGGCTTATATTGGAAGGGATATTAAAGGTCATCTGATTCTAATTGCCCTGCCATGGGCAGGGTTGCCAACCACAGCCCCATCCAGCCTGGTTTTGAACACCAGAGACGAAGCATTCACAGCCTCTCTGGACAGCATCTTCCAGTGCCTCAACATCTTCTTAGGTAAAACATTTCTTCCTAATATCTAACCTAAATCTACCCTCTTACAGTGAAAGCCGTTCTACCTTGTCCTGTCACTATCAGACTGTGTAAAATGTTGGTCTACCTCTTTCTTATAAGTTCCCATTAAGCATTTGGAGGCTGCAGCGAGGTCTTTCTGCAGCCTTCTCTACTCCAGGCTGAACAAGCCCAATTTCCTCAACTTGTCTTCATAGGAGAGGTGCTCCAGCCCTTTGATCATCATCATGGAATTCCTCTGGACCCTCTTCACATCCCTTCTGTACTGGCGGTCCCAGATTTCCAGGTGGGGCCTTACCAGTGCAGCACATAGGAGCAGGATCGCTTCTCTCCCCATGTGGTCCCCCTGTCTTGATGAAGCCCAGGGTATTATGGGCCTTCTGGGCTGCAAGAGCATGCAGTTGGTGCATGTCCAGTTTTTTGTCCAAAAGACCTGCAAGTCCTCTGCAGGGCTGCTCTCAATGAGTTCTTCTCCCAGTCTGTACTTGTATCTGAGATTGCCTTGACCCAAGTACAACATTTTGCACTTGGCCTTGTTAACCTCAGTAGATTCTCACGTGCCCACTTCTCAAGCATGTGCAGGCCTGTCTGGATGGTATCCCTCCCCTCTATTGTGTCAGCTGCACCACTCAGCTTTATGTTGTGTGCAGACTTTTTAAGGATGCACTCAATCCCACTGTCTGCGTCATTGATGATAAAGATGTAGAGTGCTTTTCCCAAGATGGACCCTTGGAGGACATCATTTCTGATCCCATTCCACCTGGACATAGAGCCACTGATAACAACACTCTGGCTATGAGCATCCAACCAACTCTTTATCCACTAGTAGTCCAGCCTTCAAATCCACCTCTCTCTCCAATTTAGAGACAAGGATCTGGTGTGGGTCCATGTCAAAGGCTTTGCATAAGTCCAGATAGATGGCATCAGTTGCCCTTCCTTGGTCCACCAATGCCATCACTCCACTTAGAAGACCACTGGACTGGTCAAGCATGATCTGCCGTTGGTGAACCTACACTGGCTGTCTCAGATGTCATCTTCATCTTATATGTGTCCATGAGGATCTGCAGCGTTATCTTCCCAGACAGAAAGCTCACAGGTCTAGTTCTCTGCATCCTGCTTTTTCCCTTTCTTAAACATGAGAGTGGTGTTTCCCTTTTTCCAGTCACCAGGGACTTCGCTTAACAGCCATGATTTGTCAGATATGTTGGGGAGAGGATTGGCAACCACATAAGCCAGTTCCTTCAGAACCCTAGGATGCATGTCATCTGGCCCAGTACATTTGTACTCATCCAGTCTCTTCAGGTGATCTCAGACTTGCTCTGCTCTTACACTGGGAGGGATTTTGCTCCTCTGCTTTAGAAGCTCAGGGACATGAGAAGCATGAGAACCTTGACTTTCCATGAAAACTGAAGCAGAGAACTCATTAAGTATTTCAGCATTCTCTGTATCTGGGAAAGCTAGCAGTCCTGTTTCTTTTATCAGAGGGAGTACACTCGCCTTTGCCTGTTTCTTCTGCCTAACATATCTAATGAATCCTTTCTTGTTTTCACATTCCTTGCCAAGTTCAAGTCCATCTACACCTTGGCTTTCCTGCCTCCATCCCTACATATGTGGGCAGTATCCTTATATTCTTCCCAGGTCACCCATCTCTGCTTCCACTGCTTTTACTTTTTTCCCTCAGCCTTACCAGCAGGTCCTTGCTCTGCCATGCACTCATAGAAAGGTGTCCTTAAATGCTGCCAACTCTTTTCTGTTCCTTTGTTCCTAAGGACAGTTTCCAAGGGATCTCATCCAACACTTCCTTAAACGGCCTGAAGTTGAGTATCCTGATTCCACTCTTTGCCAGGCCCACATTCCTAAAGATCATGAACTTGACTAGGACATGGTTGCTGCATGCTGCCTTCAATCAAAACTTCTTTTGCAATTTCCTCCTTGTTGGTGACCACCAGGTCCAGTAATGCTTCACCTCTGTCCAGTATTTGAACCATGAAGTTCTCATTCTCCTGGATTCTCCTGGGCTGTTTGCAGCTAGCTCACTATGTTGTTTTCACAGTATTTATCTGGGTGGTTGAAATCAGGGTAAGATCTTGTGAGTGTGATGCTTCTTGCAGCTGAAGCAAAAAGGCCTCATCAGCAGGCTCGCATTGATCAAATGGCATTTAGTAGACCTGGAGCAACAGGTGCCCTTTATTGGTTCAGTCCCTGACTTTAACCTGACGCTCTCAACCTGTTCATGACTGTTTGTCAGGGGCAGCTCTTCGCAGTCTATTACTGAGGCTGTTATGTTGACTGCATCTTTTTCACCACAATGAAGAGATTTCTTTTCTTAAATAAGTCAGAGAGGAAGAGCAATCCAGTCTGAATGTTGCTTTCAATTAAGTTTGGATGCTCATCTAAGTCGCTGAGTTCTGATTGTGGGAATTAACCCAGAATAGGGAGGGTTAGAATAGAATATGTATATTAGAATATATAAAGTATATATATTAGAATAGAATAGGCACATTGGCCAACAATTAAACAACCTTACTTGAAAGGAGTGTCAGAACCAGAGCCAGTTAGTTTGTGCTTGAAAGGGGCTTACATCTGCCTAAGCTCAGGCACAGAATGATACTGGGGTTACAGCAACTAAATTCCATTAGTTTACAGTGTGTTTGCAGTAGATGTAAAATGCAGACTTGTGTGCTTTGCATTGTTATGCACGTTGCAGAGCACAACTAGTTAGTTTGGATCAGCTAACAAATAGCAGTAAATTGCTAAATGGTGATAATGGCTTGATAATGGCTCCTAAAACTGGTTGAAGTCTGGCTTATGTCTGTTTAAATTATCTGAATAAATTTCAAACTAAGTGCATGTTTGTCCTGGTTTCAGCTAGGACAGAGTTTATTTTCTTTGTAGTGGCTAGTATATATATACTATACTATATATACTAGTGCTGTATTTTGGATGCTGGAGAAAAATAACACTGATTACCCATCAGTGTGTTAGCTGTTGCAGAGCAGTATTTATACAGAGCCAAGGACTCTTCTTGTGCTGTTCAGTCAGTGAGGAGGCAGGCAATGCACAAGAATTTGGGAGGGGACACAACCAAGACAGCTGGCACAAACTGACCAAAGGAATATTCTATACTGTAAGATGAACAGTAAAACATGGGGGAATTGGCTAGCAGGGCGGTTATCGGGAGAGAGGAGCTACTACTGCCTAGGAACTGGCTGGGCATTGGCTGGCAGGTGGTGAGCATTTATGTTATATATCATTTATTTTATGTATTCTTTTATTATTTTCCCTTCCTTGTGTATCCTATTAAACTCCTTGTGTATCTCAGAGTAGTGAAGCACTGGAATATGTTGCACTGAGAGGTGGTGGCTGCTCCATCCATGGAGACATTCAAGGTCAGGCTGGATGGGACCCTGAACAACCCGATCTTGCTGTGGATGTCCCTGTTCATTGCAAGGGTGTTGGATTAGATTGCCATTAAACGTCCCAACTTAAATGGTTCTGTGACTCTGTGCTTCAGCTCATGAGATTTCTTTTTTCTTCCTCGTTCTCTTCCTTATCCCACTGAGGGAAAGTGTGTAAATCTGTGGTGCTGAGCTGCTTGCTGGTTAAAACAACACTAACTTAAAGTGTTTTTACAATGTATTTTGTACCTCCCACTTCTCTGTAGGTTGTTGAAACTAAACACGCAATTTTAAGTGGTACCTTAAATGATTTTGGTGCTTAAGTACCTGGAAACTTGATTTCAAATTTATTTGGGCTTTTTATTGTTCAGTAAGTAGAAGGTGCTTTGCAACTGGGTGAAAATGTATTTATGCTTTTCTCAAAATATTGGTCTCAGATTGGTCTATCCTTCTGCACTTTTTCCTCTTGTCCAAGGGGAAGAATGGAGGGAAAACCAGTGTTAATACTTTGTGACTAGTTTAAGATGAACAAGGCATTTTTCCTCTCATTCTTCATGTATGTGCCTCTTTAGTTCACATTCATAGATATGAAAGGCAAGGCACTTGCTCACCTGTGTTGGAGGTTATGTTGTCTGTTTGGTTGGATTTTGAAGTTTAGCTTAGTTTGTAAGAAGGATATTGTATTTTGTTAACATATGTCTATATTTTGAAGTTATGTTAACTCTGTAAGAGGCATCCTTGTCTACATCCGTCATCTGTGGGTAAATGGGCAAATTCAGATCTACACATATGACAACTTACATACAGATTTAAACATGATTGCTCATGTACTATCCATTTTGAGCTCAAAAAAATAAGGTGGTTCTGCCAGCCTCTCATCCCTATCTCCTGCTTTCAGCCATGCACTGTTGTTGATTCCAATGCTGCAGACACTTTTCAGAGCATTCGCTAAGCCAGTTCCCTAACTAACTGGCAAAATAGCTGACATTCCCTGCATCTTCTCAAGGAGGAATCCAGAAGTGAAGTGGGCAGTGAGAGAAGTGGAGTCTCTGCCTTATGGTAGCAGTGAGCAGTTAGGCTGACCCAGGGGCATTCTGAAATCTACTGTCATCCCTGAGCTCACTACTTTTACAGCTGTGAAGTTACTTTCAAAAATACTTGTTGGATGCAATAGCTGTGCTGTGGGTTTGAAGTCACTCTTTGCAGGACTTCCTTTGGTCAGAAGGACATAGGTAGCATGGTAATCTCCTGCAGCGGGGAGTGGAAGTGGTTGAGGGAAGAGGAAAGGTATTGCTGAAGAGTGGCTTGTGGAAGGAAAACTTTCAGCTGAGTTCATTGAGTCATAGATCAGGCTGGTTGGTGGGGTACAAGTATAGATTTGTTTGTTTGCATACACTGATATTCCACCCATGGCATGCAATGAAGAGCATTTTGGCAACTGGTTTCTGTAGTGATAATTGTGCAAACAGTGATCAGGAGGATACTATGGCTTCTGGAATACAGGATAATGTGCACTTGTGCAGGTTGGGAGTGGCAACATTAGTGTGATACTAATCAAAATGAGTGAGAGGGATAATGCTCTGTTAGGAAGAGATCTCCACATGGCTTCAGAATACTAGCCTGAACCATTCACTGGTAACTTGTGTTTAAATTACGTTTTTTTTCTGTGACCACAGGTGAGACTTGACCCTGAACAGTTTGTGGGACCATTTGTATGAGACTGACATGCATAGCTGATGTAGTTTTGAGTTTCTCTGTATAGACAGTACAGGGAGGGTGGGAGGGATATCTTTCTAAGGCCCCTTTTTGACAGGAGTGGTAGCAGCATGCAGCTCCTCACTCCTGTATTTCCATTTCCTTCTCTCCAGTGCTGTTACTGTGACAGATTCAGAATGCTACAGTTGGTTTGTCTGTAACTGTTCTTAATGGTTGAGTTTACAAACATTATGTCACGGGACTTTCCACAGAAATGACTTTTCTGATGGCTTGAGACTGGTATGTAAAGTTTGGGCTTGGGAATGATGAACTTCAGTGTTAATCAGAATTAAGCAGTTGTAATTCCAGGAAAGCAAAAGTTTTTCCTACTAACTCCTCTCACCTTTTTTTTTTTTTAATTTGCTGAACTCTGGTGCATTGCACACAATATAGGTCCAGTCACCAAATGTAATGTGTGTATGGTACGGGTAAACAGCTCTGCTGTTCTGTTCAGAGCTAATAACTATATAGGAAGGGAACAAGCACATACCAATATGTCTTTGTTTTTTGCACCTTCTGCTAGCTAAGGGATTCTGCATGTCACTAGAAGGTTTTTAAAGATTTTTTCTTTTAGTTACTGTCAACTTCTTTAAAGGAAAAGGTTCATCAACTAATGAACAAGCAATTTGGATGTAGCAACTTGTTGGCATTTGTGGTGTGGTATGCCCTCAGTTGTATGATGCTTTTGTTGTGGTACACCTTGGTATTGTGTTGTTTGCTGCAGAGATGGAATAACATCCTTCCAAGGGGAACTGAAAGGTAGTTTTATGATTGAGTGATAGGCAAGATCCTGGAAAATAGTGTTTTGAATCTCAGTTCTGCTGTTGTCTTCACTTTCAGTTAAGTAATCACCACTTCTGCATGATCTCATCCTTCTCTTAATCAGAATAGTCTTTTCCGCTATTCACATACTGCCAGTTATCTTCTCTGCTCAGGCTGTAAATCTGGAACAGAGATAGTCTGTTACTGTGCATTTGTACCTGATAGGTATCATGTCTGGACTTCTCTGGGGACAAAACACTGCAACAAGTCTTGAAACTTTTGGGAACAACCAAACCAGACTTAAGATTGAACCAGTTTTCAGCGTTTCCTTAACAGTCTTCTTCCAGGCAGTTTTAATCCAAAGAATTGCAAAAGTGGATATGGAGGAGAAGAAGGGAGTTTCCATCTATGCAGTAAAGCTTTTCTTTTTTCAATTGTATGTGCATTTTTAGAAGAGAAAGGGAGAAATATTTTTAACCTTACTCAAACCAGACTGGTATGTTGAAATTTAATCACCTGTGCCAGCAGTATTCACATGTGTTGATGGGTGTCCATATGCGTGTTATTAGAGGATTTTCCTTCAAAAGTCAAATCAGTGAAATTAGTGAATACTGCTGAGGGGCAGAATTAAGGTAGTAAGGGGCTGTACCATGTGCTTCTTAAATACATAAATCTCTGTTTTACAGATCTTTTATGAAGACATTAAAATACTGATACATACTTGATATCATTGAAAGCAACTCAAAATCTCTCTCAAGTATGGTGACCAGCAAAGTTTGGAAAATGAGAACTGTAGCAACTCGGGTGGCTCTAGCAGGTTGTTTTCAGTACTTTCACAGGGCTTGCACTGTCTGCAAAGCAGAGACGTGAAACTCAGGGGTCAACAATTCTTGCTGAAACCATGGAAAGAAGGATGCTTTATTTCTGCATCTTCACAGTGCTGTGTACAGTGAACCTGTTTCTTTCTCCACCTGAATTTTAGTTCCTCTTTGGTCATGCTGTCCTGGTCCTATCTTTCCCAAGTTTGTCTTGCATGATTTGCTATTGCTCTGCTTAAATCAGTTTTGTCACATTTAGTGCTAAAGTTTCAGTGGAAGAAAGACATCAGACAGTCATTGTGGTCTTAGTTTAGGGAAACAGAAGGAGCAGTGGCATGGAAAATCTAGCTGAGACCTAGTTCTAGTGAGTAGGTGGTTCCAAGGGAAGTGAATGATTTTTCATTCGCTTTAGAGTCTTCTAGTTACCTAGAAGCTTCTGTTTCCAGAAACAGATGAGAAGTTCTTGACAGAAGAGTAAGGTTGCTCCTTGCCAGTTCAAGGGGCTGCTCTGAAATATGCTCTTGGAATCATCATATATTTCAGTTGTCAGAATTTTTTCATAACAGCATAAGATTTTTTTTTTTTTTTTTTGTAACCACAGTCAGAGAAACAAGTGAGCAGTTCTAGCTGAACCATAACAGAAGTCAGACTAAGGAAGAAATCCTGAATAAGAAATTCCATCTCCATAGTGCTGTTGTAAATTTTGTAAGTAGTGAAATCTTGTGATAATTTAAGAGTAAATGAAGCTCTCTGCCTTCCTATGCCTGCCCAAAGAGTGCATACCACAGGGAAGCTTCATCCTTGTTAGATATCTCATATGACTTTTAAGTTACTGACTTATGTAATTTCAATAAAGGGTCTGCTTTTAAAACTGTGTGTTCTGTAGGTTGATGTCCTTAAGGCAACGGCTCTACCACTACTGAAAAAATTTGGAATTGATGGTGAAAGTCTGGAAATCAAGGTATGAGAGTATGTTTCTTTCTTTCTAAATGTACATGGGAACAATGCTTTCAGCTGCTTCATGGGACTATATGCTTGCTTCCCTCTTCTGTCTCTAGCAGATATCTGTTCCTATCTAAATAATATATATTATTATATAATAGTATTTGTCTTGTTCATGGTATGTCTCAAATAGCATAGTACACATATAATGTTTGAAGGTCTGTAGTAGAGTAGAGATGCAAAGGCTGTATGTAGAGAGGGTGACAAATGCAAGTGACCTTTCTGAGTCTTGGGGATCTTTGCAAATTAAAAAACCTTTCTGCTTTCTTGTTCCTGTTCACTTAATGTAATTTCTTCTTCTTTACTCCTGTTCTTCCTGCCCCCTGCTTAGGGCTAGGAGGTAATAATTCAATCTTTTGTCTCCTTTACCAGCAAAGGTACTGGATCTGATTTTGGTTAAGGTTTATTTCCCATTTGGAATATATAGTATATAGTAAAGAAATTTTTCTGTAAAGACTACTTTTTACAGACATAATAAATTTGTGTGTAGAATAGGCTCAAGAGTAGAAACTATAATGTTTCTAACTAGAAAAGACTTATTTAAAATGTATGAAAGCCTAGAATCCACTGTTAGTCTTTGCTCCCACAGTTTCTCCCCTCATCCTGCCAGTGGCCCAGGATCTGTTGCAACATTGCTGACACAGAATCATAGAATCACCAAGGTTGGAAAAGACCTAAAAGATCATCCAGTCCAACCATTCACCTATTCCCAGTAGTCCATTCCAGTGCCTGACCACCCTTTCTGAAAAGTAATACTTCCTCATGTCCAGCCTGAATCTCCCCTGCCGTAGCTTGAAACCATTCCCCCTGGTTCTATCACTAATGACACGAGAGAAGAGGCCGACCCCCAGCTCACTACAACCTCCCTTCAGGAAGTTATAGAGAGCCATGAGGTCTCCCCTGAGCCTCCTCTTCTCCAGGCTGAACATTCCCAGCTCCTTCAGCCTCTCCTCATATGGCCTGTGTTCCAGACCCCTCACCAGCTTTGTTGCCCTCCTTTGAACACGTTCCAGGGCCTCAATATCTTTCTTGCAGTGAGGGGCCCAAAACTGGACACAGTACTCGAGGTACGGCCTCACCAGTGCTGAATACAAGGGAACAATCACCTCTCTCCTCCTGCTTGCAGCAGTGTTTCTGATGCAAGCCAGGATGCCATTGGCCTTTTTGGCCACCTGGGCACACTGTCGGCTCATGTTCAGCCGAGCATCAATCAATACCCCCAGGTCCATTTCCTCTACGCAGTCCTCCAGCCACATCGCCCCAAGCCTGTAGCGTCGCCTGGGGTTGTTGTGGCCGAAGTGCAGGACCCGGCATTTGGCCTTGTTGAAACTCATCCCATTGGCTTCAGCCCAGCTCTCCAGCCTGTCCAGGTCCCTCTGTAGGGCCTCGCTACCCCCAGGCAGATCCACACTTCCAATTTGGTGTCATCTGTGAATTTACTGAGGGTGCACTCGATGCCCTCATCGAGGTCATCAATAAAGATATTGAAGAGGACAGGCCCCAGCACTGACCCCTGGGGAACACCGCTCACGACCGGTCGCCAGCTGGATTTGACTCCATTCACCACCACTCTCTGTGCCTGGCTCTCCAGCCAGCTCCTTACCCAGCCAAGAGTGTATCCATCCAAGCCTCGGGCTGCCGGCTTCTGCAGGAGAATGCTGTGGGAGACAGTGTCAAAGGCTTTGCTGAAGTCTAGGTAGACCACATCAACAGCCTTTCCCTCATCCACCAGATGGGTCACTAGATCATAGAAGGAGATCAGGTTGGTCAAACAGGACCTGCCCTTCATGAACCCATGCTGGCTAGGCCTGATCCCCTGGTCATCCCGCACATGCTGCATGGTCTCCCTCAAGACGATCTGCTCCATAACCTTCCCTGGCACCGAGGTCAGGCTAACAGGCCTGTAGTTCCCCGGATCCTCCTTATGACCCTTCTTGAAAATGGGAGTCACGTTGGCAAGCCTCCAGTCTTCTGGGACCTCACCAGTCAACAAGGAGCGCTGACAGATGATGGAAAGCGGCTCGGCTCTCACCTCCGCCAGTTCCCTCAGCATTCTCGGGTGGATCTCATCTGGCCCCATCGACTTGTGACAGTCCAGTTGGAGCAGTAGGTCTCTGACTGTTTCCTCCAGAATCACAGGGGGGTTAGTGTGCTCCCCAGCCGAGATTACCAGGTCAGAGAGAGGAGTATCCTGAGGATAACTGGTCTGACTTTTAAAGTCAGACGTAAAGAAGGCATTCAGAACCTCCACCTTTTCCTTATCCTCAGTGGTCACATTCCCAGCCTCATCCAGAAAAGAGTGGATATTCTCCTTGTCCTCCTCTTACTGTTAATGTATTTATAAAAGAGTTTCTTATTCCTTTTCATCCCAGCAGCCAGGTTAAATTCAAGCTGGGCTTTTGCCTTTCTGATTTCACCTCTACACATCCTAACAACTTCCTTGTATTCATTCTGAGTGGCCTGTCCCTCTTTCCACAGGCGGTAGATTCTCTTTTTCTCCCGGAGCCTCAAGAATAGCTCCCTATTCATCCACACCTGTCTTCTTCCCATTTTGCATCTCAGGGGGACTGCCTACTCCTGTGCCCTTAAGACTTCCTCCTTGAAGAGCAACCAGCTCTCTTGGACCCCTTTAATCGCTAAGACTGAATGCCAGGGGACTCCTCCTATTAGTCTCTTGAACAATTCAAAGTCCACCCTCCTGAAGTCCAAGGTAGCAGTTTTACTATTCCCCCTCCAGGCTCCACTATGAATCGAGACATCATCAGGCTCTGCCTGGATGGTGTGACAGCAGTCCTGGTCTCCAGTTCCCAGCTGTCATATCTATCTAGTCTCTGTCCCTGGGAGTGTTCCCAGTGCTCAGAGTTGGGACTGCCCCCTGGTCTGCCCTGCTTCTTGGGTGGAACGTTGGGATCAGCATGGGATGGAGAGGCTTTCAAAAAAGAAGGGAATTTGTTCATTTTGATTCCCACGTAAGCATGTTAAGCAACAAAAAGATAACACTTTCTTCAGCAGTGAGATAGATATTTAATGGTAGTGAACTAGTGTTGCCTCCCTGGTAAATATTGTAGGGTTTTGGGTTTTTTTTGCCTGATTGTCTTTGTTTTTGGTAGTGGTATATTTTTTTTTTTTTGCTGGAAATCCATGCCTACTGCATTTGAAATGAGAGAAACAAGGGGGTGGGGAGCGGGGAGAAGTAAAAGAAACCATTTGTTGCTTATAGGTTTGGTGGAAAAAAATCTGTTTCTGGCTTTAGGATGTCTTTTTCTTACTTGTGTTTACTTACTGATAATGACAACATTATATTTTAAGTGAAATTAAATCTATTATGTCTGATTGAATATATGGATGCCTACCTGTACGACCTGGTCATGGAACCTGCTTTGGCAGGGGGGTTGGACTCGATCTCTGGAGGTCCCTTCCAACCCCTACAATTCTGTGATTCTGTGATATATTCTTTGTGTTCTTTGCAACCTGTTTTCTTATTATTTTCAGATCAGCCGGAGAGGAATGCCTCCAAAAGGAGGTGGGGAGATATTATTTGCTTGCCCAGTGAGAAAGGTCTTGCAGCCTGTTCAGTTCACTGACCCAGGCAAAATCAAGCGCATCAGAGGAACTGCGTATCCTTCCCTTATATTCCTTTTAAACAAGTGCTTTTAAGGGAAAAAAGTAAGTCACCTAATTTGAAATCCCAACATCATACCTGTGTTGCTGAGTATACATGCAGATAACACAGGGCCGCTTTTCATGGAGTGAGAACACAGATTCCACCAGCATGTCTCAAAAGCACTGTGTTCAGAACACTGTTGTTCAAAATGTATCAGTAAACAAGTAAATGAAAAGTGCTGTTATATTTTAGATCTAAAATATTTTCAATAGCAAGAAATTCCTTCTTGTATGTAGCACTACTAATAGGAATGTTACCTTGTCGTAATCCAGTAGGAACAAATGTAGTTTTGCTATACATTGAATATTTGGCATCTTGGTTGTTAATGAGCAGAGTGCAGAGCGTTGAATGGGAAGCATAAAATAATTTGTTTTACACCTCACTGCACATACATGAACTGATCTTTTTGTTGGCTTACCAGAAGCAATTTGATAGCTCTTTGCCTGCAACAATGCCATTGGAGTGGGAAGTAGTGAGGGATTTACTCCCTCTCAAAGAAAAGGGCATAATATGTAATATTTTTTCTGTTGTCCTCTATTTTTGGCTTGTTACCTCTATGGTATATGTTATGAACCTACTCTTATAATAAGAAGATGCAGAAATCCCTTATAGGCAGCATATACTAAATGTTCTAATTGATGAGCTTCAGCTCTCTTGAGCATTGTCCAGCTTGTAGTTTGAATGTAGTCTAGATTTGATCACTCACAAGAAAAGCAGGAATTGGGGCTGGTTTCCTGCTCTAGACACATTTCTGCTTTTATCTTATGTCATGCTGTGTAATCAATAGATACCAAGATGTTATAATCACAATATAATTGTATAATCAACAGATATCAAGATGTTATAATCACAATATAATCAAGAGAGTTAGGCAAAGTAGACAGCGATCACAGAAAGAGAATAGGTGGAAGAGCTTACCCTTGGGCTGAGCTCACCACAAAACACCAAGAGAGGTGATCTCCAGAAGAGATCCTTCCCCTCTGGTAGCCAGCTCTTAAATAGGTCTAGGAGAAGTGGAGCCAGGCTCCACCCCTTCCGGCAGCACAGGTGAATTGCCTTCACCTGTGCTCCTCTGGCTGACTCATGGCTCGCCTCAGGTGATCAATCAGAGGTTCAGGCCGTGACTCAGCAGTTCCCATACACATGCTGTCATAGATGTATGCAAGAATGGGATGCTTTGACTTCTATTCCAACTGCATATTTGGATGAGTGCACCACTGCCAAGTGAGAGCAGCTTTACTGTGTGCATGAGCTGTAGAAGAAGAAAGGATGCAACTCAGAGTGCTTGTAGTGGCTGTTTTCATGGTTTTCCATGAAGAAAGTCATTCTATTTTGTCCTCTTCAGCTCTATAATATATAGTTCTGTCCTCTGTTTCTATGTGAAAGGGGAAGCAGTGGCTTTGTGACATCTTTCCAGCTTGACTGTAAAACACAATACTACCCTGTGCCACTTTCAGTGGATTTGGTTATTGTATGTGAACAACTGGATTTTTTTTCTCAGAGGTAAAAGTTTGCCTAGTAAGGTAAAAGTTTGCCTAGTAAGTCAAGTGTAAAGAACCAACAGAAGACATTTTCTGACTTTCTAGAATGTGCCATCAGCAAGTATGATATCCTGTCCTCTCAGCAGAATAGTCCTGCTTCACTGACATATGGGTTTACCCATCCTGCTTTATTGCAGACTTGCCTACAGCCTTGGGGCCAGTGCACCTGTAAACTTAGCAGGAATAAAAGGAAGCCTGAAAAGGACCCCCAGTGGGTAGTTGTTGTCATTGATTCCTCATTTCCTGCTGTTTGCTGTTTTGAGACTTGGACCTTCAGACAAGTGCATTCACTGCCCTCCATCCCTTCTCCAATACTGTGGGCTGACACTGGAACTCCTCAAAACAGACTTTTGAAATAGAGCGGTGATAAGTCTTTTTTTGGGGGATGTGACACCAAGTGAGAAGTGATCCTATTTTAGCCTGATCACTAAGTGATCATTCAAGCAAGTAGAAAACAAAATGCTTAGAAACAGAAGTCCTTGGATCTTTCACGTGTGCTTTTTTGATCCTTCAAGACGCTTCTGAACAGATCTGTTTACTTACTGCTGGGGATCTTGTGTTGCAATAACTTCTTATAATCATATAAAACGTTGAGTGCACTAACTTCAGAATGATGAGTTCTCTTTATTGTTTACCAGTTTCACCCTTAAGATCTTGAAGTTTTTCATCTGCCTACTCCACAACAGCAGACAATAGAAATTTGTAGAAGATAAAGTTCCCCTCAGGTAGCAGGATAATGGTTTCTCTGTGTTGCCAGGTGTAACTATAAACAGGTGGCTGCTTAAATGCAGAGCATGAGTGTATTAGTTGAGATGGAATTTTGAGTACAGATGTTCTTAGCTGTTTGAATATCTCTTGAGAAAACTACTGAAGTAGCACCTGAGTAAAAGGGCACAAAGGATGTGCAGAAAGATGATGATTTCTTCCTTGGAATGGTTATCTTGGAATGCTGAGGGACTAGAGCACTAGAGACTTTAAATTCATCAAAGCATTGCAAAAGAGCAGGAGACAGCAAAGTTTTAGCCTTCTAAATTTTTTTTCTTTTGTAAAACTTTTGTTTTATTTTCAGTTCTCCAATTTCTCCCACTTTAAGGTGGAAGGAAAGGATTTCTTGCTATTAGTTCAGAATAATTTTGCCCACCAACATCTTTTCCTAGGATATGAAAAGCAGACTATCCAGGATGATAGAATAGCAAGATAAAATTATTGAAGGACATCTCTAAGTCCACTTTTTACCTCGCAGTAATAGTCGGTGTTTCTGTAACTCAATATATATCTCAGTAACTCAAGATATATCAGTGAAAAGACTGTAGAAAGCGCTTAAGTACATGATCTGTATGTACAGTCTTTGCTGGGAAAATGAGCTTACATTCATGGATGGATTATCCTGTTTGACCAATCTAGTTGCCTTTTATGGTGGTATAACTGCATCATTGGACAAGGGAAGAGCCACTGCTGCCATCTATCTGGACTTCATTAATGTCTTTGACACAGTGCCCCACAACATCTTTCTCTTCAAATTGGAAAGATATGGATTTCATGGGCAGACTGTTCAATGGGCAAAGAACTGGCTCCAGGATCAAATCCAGAGAGTGGTGGTCAAACGCAATGTTTGGATGGAGATCAGTGACAAGAGGTGTCTCACACAGATCAGTGCTGGGACTGATACTCTTTAATGCTTTATCAGTGACATTGACAGTGAGGTTGAGTGCACCTCACTCTGAGTCTCTGAGTCTCTGAGCAATCTAACCTAGCAGTACATGTCCTTGTTCACTGCAGGGAAGTTGGACTACATGACCTTTAAAGGTTCCTTCCAACTCTTAAGGATTCTACGTGTAGGACAAAACTACATTTTTTGAAAGAATGCATTGGGACTTCTTGACTATTTTTGCCAGTCTCTTAATTATTTTTCATTATCACAGTTCCTTAGCTCAGAAATACAGATATTCTGTCAGAGTGTCTCCACAGATGGCAAACAGAATGGTGGAATCTGCAAGGAGTGTCCTGAATAAATTCCTCCCAGATATTTATATCTACACAGACCATATGAAAGGGGTCAGCTCTGGAAAGTGAGTACCCAGTATTTACAGGAACAAGAAATGTAGGTGTATATATTTTTTTGCCTGCTAGCGTATTCTGATCTGTAATTTTACTGAGCTGTAAGCCATTATTTTCTATTTCTGACATTAAATAAATATTCCGTATAGAAAAAAAAAAAAAAAAAAAAAGGAATGAATCACTATTTTTACTCAATGCTGTGATAGAAATACTGTATTTTTCTTAAACTAACAATGTAATTTATCATTACTGCCACTAAAGGTAACCTGAGCTCTATTCTGTTTTAAGCCTGTTTACAGAATCACAGAAGTGAGTGCAGAATGCACTGATGTGATATGAAAACTAATGTTTGAATTTTACTCTAGACTATCTGATGGAAATGGTAGTACTAAGGTTGGAACCTGAATGTTTTCTAAACTATGTTATTCTCTGCTTTACTGTGACATAAACAGCTGTTCTCTCAACAGCATACTAATGTTTCAAATTTCCTTAGAGATTTGCTGGCCAGCAGAACACAGAAGTGATGCTCATGATTCAGACAATTTTATTGACATTAGCCAGTAACACTATCTGCTTGTCACTTCTTTGAGATTGGGATAATTAATTTGTATGTCATCTTCCTGTATATTCAGTTCCCAGCGTGCATGTTTTTTTTTTATTGTTTCTGTTCTTGGAAATACCATCTTTGAGATAACTTGTTAGCTTCATGAGTCTACACATCTGAAAATTGTTAACTAATTCTAGAGTGTCTTTCCTGATTTCTCTATCATATTTAATATTCCATGTTAGTAAGTCTTGTTGGTGCAGATAGTTAACAATAATGAAAATTTTGAAACCTTTTTTTCTGAAGGTGTAAGTTTTTGTTGTTGTTGTGGTTTTGGCTTGTGTGATTGTTTTTTTCATATCTACCAATACTGTGGAAAATTCAGGTGAATTAAGGCAGCACCAATGTATTTTCTGCTTCCATGATTAGCCTGTGTAGAAAAATAAATAATCGCATGGGAAGAAAAGGTGAGTTCCCCTTTTCACACTGCTGGTGCATGTTAATCTCTACTGCTGCTTTACTACCATATTCAGCATAAGTATGGTGCCAGCACAGTCCCATTTTGGCAAAGCTTTTTGTCTTACTAGCTTCCTGTTGCTTCTACATGTGTAGACAGGATAAGGAAGGAAAGCAATGCATCTAATTTCCATTGCGGTCTCTGTTCAATGAAGAGTTAAAACAGCGAGGACTATTTCAGCACACATTTGCCCAGGCTAGACAAAGCCCTGATTTCTGAATGTAGGGTGTTGTACCCCGTCCCTCGCACAGTGCCAAAGCTTCAGGAAGTAGATTTGAGCATTTTCTGACATCTGTGATGTCTCTCTGAACAAAAACTTTCTGAATTTTCTGAATTTACAACAGAGTGTTCATCTTTGCAGATGTTTCCTAACACTGTTTGCACATGCACAAGACACTAGCTGATTTTGTTTTGGCAGTTTGTCACATGCTACTGAAGGCTAACAAATCTGCCACGGGATATAGTTATTATTACTGTCCAAATTATAGCCCCTAAGAAGCAACATCTTTTGACTCTTGGTATCTAAATCTTTCTTTCAGAGGAAAGGAGGAAGAGAAAAACATCTTTAGCATAACTTCTGTGTTGCTGAGCAAGTACCAGTAGTTAAATATGGGTGGGAACCTCCAGTATCTGTTCATTCCCTTCCTACTTAAATTCATCTGGCAGAACTGTTCTTTTCTGACACTGGGACAGTTTGTCTGTACTGGTATTTAGGCTTTGTTTTTGTGGTTTGTTGATATTGGTGATGTTCCTTACCATTTTGGGTGAATGGAGTTTTTTTTATTAAAAAGTTTGGGTATCGGAGGCAGTATGAGTCCATAACTGTGGGAAATGTTGTATGTAGAGAAAAGTCAACCTTATTTTGAATGGCTAGCTGTTGGTGTTCTTCCAGAACATAAAAATACAAGGATCTTACACTACTTTTTTTTCTAGTTATAACTTTCTGACTTCTCAGCTGTACACTACCATCTGTTACTTTCTTTTAGCAAAAGTATTTTTTAACACTGATAAAAGCATTTTTTTAGGATGCTAAGCTCTGAGAAAAATGCATAGGTTGCTCCAAAGTGATGCCTCCTATTTATTTACAAGGAAACTGCAATAGATACAAAGAGCACAATAACACTATTTGACAGAGCAGATTCTCAGCTACAAAGCAGTAGTTTGCAACGTAGTCACTACCATTAACCAGCTTATGCAGTTTATTTGATCAGTGCATTTCATTTTGTGGTATGACGGCTGTGCATGGGCATCCAGAATGTGACTTGTCTTTCATACCGCTGTCACCACTGCCAGTTGGAACTGGATGAGCTACAAGGTCCATTCCAAACCAAGCAATTCTGTGATTCTATGTTTCTATGAAATGCAAGTATTGTAATTTATTTTTTTTTTAATTCACTGGTACTGTAGCTATTCTTTCTGTATATTGAAGCTTCCATGCTAAAAGGTGGATCGCTAAAGAAAGTTAGTTTTGTACTTGAATCTTACAGAGAAGAAACTTAAGGTACTTCAGAAAATTTCAAAGATTAATTAGTAAATGAGATTATTTTTTTTTTTTAATAGAAAGTTTTTAATAGAAAATGCTATTTCTGCATTGGCTTTAATTTCTTTCTTTTTCTTTCTTTTCTTTTTTTTTTTTTTTTAAGAGTTTGAGCCAGAAATATCCAGCACAGTCTATCTGGGACTAGTGATACTAGATTTAGCTTTTAGATACTGTTGATGTTTTTTCCAAGGCAGATGAAAAGTCTAGAATGGGAATTTTGTCAGCAAGTTCAGATTCCCCATAATGTCCAATGAGTGGAGCTCTTCGCAACTTGAGGACAACCTTGATATTTCTTCTTGGTTTGTTATTTAATTTCGTTGTTATATCCAATGTGTTTTTCTTTCAGATCTCCAGGTTTTGGCATATGCCTTATTGCAGAAACCATCAATG
The DNA here is from genome assembly GCF_019232065.1 of Centrocercus urophasianus. Lineage (NCBI taxonomy): Eukaryota > Metazoa > Chordata > Aves > Galliformes > Phasianidae > Centrocercus > Centrocercus urophasianus. The sequence goes on from NW_024884833.1 coordinate 102,280, forward strand.
GCACTATTCTCAGTGCTGAGTTAGCCTCAAACCCTCAGGGCCAGGGAGCAGCTGTGCTTCCTGAGGAACTTGGACAGAATTGTGCTAAGCTGTTGCTTGAGGAGATATACAGGGTAAGTGGCCAACGTGTTTTGCATGTACAGCTGAAAGGGAAGAAGGCAGTTATATATTGCTGAAGGAATAGGTGATTTCAGGATTCGCTCAGGCTGAGATCCAGGCAGAAAAATCTTCCAATGGTGCCAATGCATTCTCAATACCAGTGGGAGTGCTTTATAAATGGTTCATTTAATGATATAATGACTTACTCTGTCATGTTATTTCCTGTGTCCCATGTTATTTTACTGTGGATCATAGCAGAAAAAAATTTTGTTTTCATTGCCTTCTGTTTGCAATAGAATTCAGTTTGCTTCGTGTGGTTTTTTTCACTTTTAACCATAGAAGAGAGCTATTGAGCTAGTGGTGGAATTGAAGCATTGTGAGTGGGAGAAAATGTGAGAAAGAGGAAGGAAAGGGGGGGAAAAAAGCAGCTGGTTTCAATGCTGGCCATTTTATTGCAGCAATAACAAAGTTCAAATGTACTGAGGTCTGTTTGTGATATAAGGAACAGAATGGTTTGTTGAAACTAAGATAGTATTGGCTTAGGAGTCTTATCTGCATCACAGTTTCCCACAGCATGATTTTTTTTATTACAGTGTTTGTTTTCATCTGTGGCAAGACTTCTAGTGGATGCCTGGCACTCAGTCAGAATTAGCAATTAGTGAGTTTCTGATCCAATAAAGAACATATCTGCTTTTGTTGTGTATTGCCATAGATGTCAAAGTAAGCAGCTGTTGGTACCGACAAACCAGATATAGTTTTTAGGAGGCAGCCATCTGCAAATGGTACCCCAAAAAAATTGCTCTGAACTAGAATAAAGAGATAGGGCCTTACAAAGTATTAAAAATGCCATTAGTGTGATTCTGTTTTAGGTAGTGTAGTCAATTAGGAAAAGGTGTTTGAGGTACAAACAGGGTCAGGCAGGTCTTTGCACAGTGAAGTGATGGGGCATGAGGTTTCTGTGTCCTTGAAAATTAGATTCTCAGTGAATGAGGTTAGCTGTGCCTTGCTATGGAACAGTTGGCATTCTGAGAGGCTCTATGCTGTATGGGCCATTACAGAAGTAAGTGACAACTGCTGAACAGTTTGTGGACTGTTTGTTGTCCTCCACTGCAGCATCTCATGGTGAAAAAGTTCTCTTCTGTTATCCTTTAAGGGCTATTGTACTGCTTATCTACTGGACTGTTTAGATCCTACTCAGTACTCATGAAATCCCTGCTGCCTGTCATAAGCAATATTGTGGGGTTCATTTTGTAATTTTCAAAATATAACTTGAACTTATGACTTTGTGTATGATACACACTCTAACAGAGTATTAGCCAGGAATTAGAAAAATTGGGATTGCTCATTCATTTTATTCTATTTTCTTTTTTTTTTTCCAAGCTTGGGTCAGTTTGATCCAGTGTTGACCCCACTCATTGCAAAGTGTGCTGTGTTTGCTTGTTTTAGGATACTGTTTGGGGATTTCTTTCTTTTGTTTGCTTTGTTTTGCGTAGATAGCGTATGGTAAAACAGTGAAGTTGGGAGGAAAATGCATTGGAGAACAGGCTGCTGTGAACAGGCAGTCCTTAAGTCCCGTTCTCTTTGCATTGGTACTCTGAATGCTTGAGGGAAAACTGCTCTCCCTTTCTTTGCTTAGATTGCATGTGAACTGAATGAGACTGTTGCTCCAGCTGTGTCTTTGCCTGTAGACACTCTGGGGGCTAGAAGGCTTATCAGAAAAGGGCATCCCAGTAGTAATGAAGATGATTCTCTGCAGAGGATTTTAGTTGTCAGAATCACCCACAAAACTGTTGGAATACAGTCCTGCTTAAAAGGGCTCAGAGGCATCTCTTAATGTGCTTGCTTAATGCTTGCTATTATGTGAGCTTTACCATGTTGGAAACCTAAGGACTTGAGCTTTGCTATGTGAAGTGCTAAATTGCTCCTTTTGCTAAGCATTAAAAAAGAAGTTGAGAAGGGCATATATGATTCTTGCTTTTGTAATATACCTTTGTAGATGAAAGGATTTCAGAGCCAATTGACTAACAGTAAGTGGCACATTGTTAATTACAGCAGACCTGAAGGAGGAACATGGAATGGCTAGCATTGTCTTTACAGATCTGTGTGTATTTCTTACCCAAGTTTAATTGTAGAAGATCAATAAAGAAGGCCTCCTTTCTTGCCTTGAGAGGCCAGGAAAAGCTAGAAGAGAGTTGAATGCCTGTATAACTTGTGATCAGGAGAAATAGGGCTAGATGTAGAAGCAGTTGAACTCTGAGCTCTTCTTTGAGGAAAGGTTGAATTGCTATGGGAGCTTGGGAGGGCAGAAGGGGTAAGGTTGTTGTTTTATGCAGCTAGAGCTAATATCAATGAAATGTTTAACTAAATGCTAATTTTCAAGACAGTCATACTCCGATGTGACAAGTCTCAGCTTCTTTCTAAAAATGGTTCTGCACCTCACCTAACAAATAATACACCTCAGGGTTGATTAAAGCATGCATGTATGTACCTTATGTGTAAGAGAAAAAAACAACCTTATCTTATAGTGTTACCAGTACTATAAGCTTGGAAGAATAATCCTCCTCAAACACACTTTTGTCAATGATCCAGTTGTTTGTGCTTCTGCATGTAGACAGTGATACTTATGCTGCAGCATTTCTGCATTTATGTATATGTCTCTAATTATATCTTGGATCTGATTCTGTTGTCCCCAACAATAATGGAGAACCTGCCATAAACTGAATTAACGAGCTAGTAGCTGCATCCTAGGTTTGTAGTGAGTGCCAGCAGTTTTGGAATAAAGTCAGTACTTCGATTCTGACTTTGTCTATCCCATTTCTAGTGGTAGTGTTTTTGCTTTGGGTTTGTTGTTTTTTGAGGTATTTTTGTTTGTTTTTTTTTTTTAACTCAAGTAAACAGCAGATTGAGAGCTAAAAGATGGTCTCATTAGGAGTGGTATTTCTTTCTGTTTCATTTGACATGTTACTGTTCTGTCAGCATTAGATTACAAGAAAATCACTTAATTTCCCTGTATGATAATTGCTTACATGGGAATGGTCATGTGGCGATGCATTGCTAATGCATAATAGTAGGGATGGCTAACTCATTGCAGCAACGGAGACTATGAAAGCAATAGAAGAGAACCTAGAGGTTGGCAGCCGACTGAACACGGAATCATAAAATGGCATAGGTACAAGGGAACTTAAAAGGTCATCCAGTTTCAACTGCCCTGACAGGTTTGCCAACCAATAGACCAGGCTGCTAAGGATCCCATCCAACCTATCTTGAGCACCTCCAGAGACAGAGCATCCACAGCCTCTCTGGACAGCCTCTTCCAGTGCCTCAACATCTTCTTAAGTAAAACATTTCTTCCTAACATCTAACCTAAATTTAGTCTCTTACAGTTAAAGCCATTCTACCTAGTCCTATCGCTATCAGACTGTGTAAAATGTTGGTCTACCTCTTTCTTCACCATTACCCCCTTCTCTCTTCAAATCACATTAAAAGCCCTGTCCATGAGCACAGACAGACCCTGGGACAGAATTCTTTTCCTCGTGACCTAGGTGGACATCATCAGGAGCCATCAGGTCAGGTACAGAGTAAACCGCCTCATGGTCAAAAAAGCCAAAATTCCTGTGGTGTTACCAACCTCTCAGCCATGTATTTATCAGGTGGGTTTTCCTGGTCCTTTCTTGGTTTCCTCCTTGCCCCTGAAGGCATACAGGAAGACACCACCTCTACTCCTACTCTGTCTACTAAACTGCCTCTCTCCCCTGAAGTCACTTTTGACAGCTCTCAGGCTCTCAGTGACTTCATTGTTGCCAGCCTGAACTATCAGTAAGGAGTAATAATCAGAGGGGTGAACTGGACTAGGGAGTCTGTATCCTGTTTACGCTCCCTGATGCTCTTCAATCTCTCCACCTCCTCCTTGGGCTTCTGCCCCTATGCTGAGCAGATCACCCATAGGCTCACGCCTCACACAGGTGGTATCTTTGCCACCCTGCGGGTGCAGCAGCAGGCTCAGGCGCTCCCTGCAACCAGAGACCAGAACAGACATATTTTCTGGGCAGGCACTCAGTCTGGGTAGCCGCATTCTCTTAGACAGGAGCTTTCTGTGTAGTGGCACAAGATTTGTTGTCTGAGAGGCAGCTGATAGGCGAGCCAATCCCCTGAATGGGGAGGAGTAGTCTGCCCTGCCTGTGTTAACTGCTGCACCATGCTCTGTTTGCCCACTGCTTTTAGCACTCGTGGGAGCTGTGCTCCCTGCAGGCTGCTTTTCTAATTTCAGGGTATGATGCTGCTGCTCTTGGCCCTGCCCCCACAGCTGCTGCTACATGGCTACATGGGAGGCAGTTGTGTCTGGCAGCTTCTCCCTGACAGGAATTCAGTTGTCCTGAATAGGCACAGTCAGTTCCTTGCTTTAGTGTGGAATGCAACTGCACCAGAGCTGTCTGCCTGCAGAGAAAAATATGAGCCAGCAGTGTACACTGCTGAAAGTTAAGAAGGCCAATGGCAGTCTGGCCTGCAGTCTGATCGTGATAGACAAAGGGGGGGAATGGCTTTAAAATGAAAGAGGAGAGATTTAGGTTAGGTGTTAGGAGATTCTTCACTCAGAGGGTGGAGAGGCATTGATACAAGCTGCCCAGAGAAGCTGTGGATGCTCCATTCCTGAAGGCATTCAAGGCCAGGCTGTGTGGGGCCCTGGGCAATCTGATCTAATGAGTGACAGCCCTGTCCTCTGCAAGGTTGGATCTTGAAGGTCCCTTCCAACCCAGGGCATTCTGTGAGGTGAGTGTTCCCTTGTACACAGCACAGGGGAGACTGAGCCACTAGTTCATTGTTTGGTTTTGGGTCCCTCATTAAAAGAAGGATGTCAAGTCATTGGAATGCATTCAGAGAAAGGTAACTAAGCTGGTGCAGGGACTAGAAAACAAGACATACAAGGAACGGCTGACAAAACTGGGGTTGTTGAGTTTGGATATGAAGAAGCTGGAGGGACTTTATCACTCTGCAGCTATCTGAGAGAAGGCTGCTGTGAAGTTGGTGCTCGTCTCTTTTCTTAAGTGACAACTACTAGAACATAAGGGAACATCCTTAAGTTGCAGCAGTAGAGGTTTAGCTGAGAGATAAGAAAGATCTTAAAGGACTTTTACAACCCTTTTTTATATCAACAACTGTGTGATTCAAAGTGTTGAATTTTATTTTCAAAGAACAGTGAGACTTGTCATACTGAAGTAAAACCATCTTGAAAATTGCTATCAGTATCTCTCACTGGAACAGTCCTTTTTTCTGCCTTGATATAGTTCAAGGTCACATCATTGTGTTCAAGTTGTCACATCATTGTGTTTTCTTAGTCAATCCCAAAATTTATTTGGAATTCCAAATTCAAAAAAATTTCCTTTTTTGAATAGTTTTATTTCTTAAAAAATTAAGTTTGTGCTTTGCTCACAAAGCTGACTGCCAGTTAGCAGTCTCTGTAGTTTTGCTTTCTCCAGACAACATGTTCAGTGGGCTTAGGATTAGTTTTAATTCAGTAAGACAGTATTCACAGACTGCATTGAGGCTTTGGATCTGCAACAAGTGAAATGCAGAAGTTCATGTCATCCTTTTGCTTAAAAGTTATCTACTAAAGTTCAGAAACATGCTTCAGTTTTGTAATGCTTGAACAGAACAGGGAGAGATGAGAGAGTTCTTTGTTTTGCCATTGTTGCTGGGTTTTGGTTTAGCTATATTTCTTTCCCAGCCTGACAGGTGAAATGAATTTGTTATTGTTACAAAATCTAGATTTTTATATTTTCAACCCTTGAAAACTGAGAGCGGTAATTCAACTTTTTGAGTATATTTTTCCTTTCTATTACTCTCTCCTTCCATCTCAATTTCTGGTTTGTATAGAGATTAATTATTAAAACATTTTGGTTTACAGGGAGGTTGTGTTGATTCAACAAACCAGAGCCTTGCTCTGCTGCTCATGACCCTTGGACAACAAGATGTTTCCAAAGTCCTGTTAGGACCCCTGTCTCCATACACGTAAGTTGTTTTTTATTTTTATTTTTTCCTCATTTTATTTACTTAGTCTTTTTTAATTCTATATCACACAGCTGTTTTTTCTGTATGAAAGATGTTGTCTGTGGCTGTGAGTAGAACAACTTGTATTTGTCTTAAAATGAGACAGGTAGTGTAAGTTACCCAGTGTAAACACAGATTAAAATGTTATTTCCTTACCGTTTTGTATTCTTCCTGATTCTGAAGCAATTAAAATTCCAGAGATGAAGTTTATTGTGGATTCTTGGTCTTGTATGTGTACAACAGTTACCTTTCGTTGCCTAGCATACACTACCTTGTTTTCCTAGTGATTTCTCTGTAGCTGGGACATTAAATGGCCTGTTTTGAGTGGCTTGCCAAATGCTAAAGCTGTAACTGTCTCAAGGAGACAGCTCAAGAGTTCAATTTCTGGAGCTATGTGCAGCCCTAAAGTGTTAGTCCTGTCAGGTAGTGGACTTCTGTGATGCCCTTTAATCTTGAATTTTATTAAAGATTTGTCTGTCGCTAGTAATGATTCAGAGGAATAAATTTCTCACAGTTAGTTGAAAGACGGGGTAGGTAAGAGACATCCAATACCAAAAATTTCATTTATTCTAGAAGACTGACTTGGTCATAGCTATTCATAGAAACTGGGCAGTTTTCCATTAAGCAAGATGAGAGAAAGGGAGCTTATTTGACAATGGCATCAAACAATAAGACTATGAACTGTCCTTTTTCGGTTATCATGGTACCGGTGCTGTATACGTGAAAGGTACAGTACTGTGATAACTGAAGAATGGTGGTGCCATCACATGAGATCTAGAAATTGCCTAACTTCAATTTAAATACCCAGTCTCTTAGACCTGGGTAACAACATTCATCAGATTTTTTTGGGGAGGGGGCGAGGGAGCAGGTAAGCCTCCTTTTGCACAGGAGTGAAGTAATCCTGTGTGAAGTAAGTATCCAAGTGAAAGGCATCAAAGAAGTACATAATTAAGCATGTGAAACAGAGTGATGACTTGCATCATTCAGCCTTTTTTTTTTCTCCTTGATACAAGTTGTGTGAGCACACCACTTTATTTTGTAAGCAGACTGATTTCAAATGGGTGGATTGTCACTTCCGCCAGGCTAGGAGTGCATGGCAGAGATGAAGGTCAGCAGCAGACATTCTGGAGCATCATGTGCCACAAGAAATCACGCAACTCTGGAGCGCCCTCATGCCCTCACTAAGGCAGCTGGTAAAGGGTTGGGAAACCTGGCCCTCAAGCAGCTCATCAAATGCACAAGTTTTTCAATTGAATTATGCTGCTGTCGTCCTAATCCCTTCTTCCCTTTGTCAGAGCTATGATGTCTCGGCGTTTAACACTTAAACCTTGCAGGTTCCAAAGCTATTTATAAGACATATATAGTTGAGTTCCGTGTCTAGCACAATGTAGCCTAAATGTGACAGTTCAGCTGGTGAATTAAAACTCTGTTAGGGGGATATGACGCTCTGGAATACACCCACCAGAACAAGGAGATATCTTCCACATTTGTGTATTTCCCTCAGAGCCATTGCTAATGTGGAAGCTATGCTAGGAACAGGGCTGCCCAGGGGAGGATCACCAGCCTCTTGCATTATATTGCAGATTTCACAGCGCTTGTCTGTTGAGCTGCTCATAATTCTGAGTGCTCATGGTGTTGCTATCTCACCAAGGGTGCATGGTAACAAATCTTAAATCTGGCAAGAAATGAGGGCTTTGCAGTTTGATCTGGTCTGCATGCAGATGAATGTGTGTGGACCAGGGTGCACACAGAGGACAGCAATGGGAAAGCACTGCTGCCAGCTTGTAAAGCCTCAGGGAGGAAAAAGGCACATGTGCTTCAGCATGAAAGTCCCCACAAACTGCATCTGAGAACTGCTCGCAAGCTGTGGTGTGCAGGGCACCAAACTAGCGGGGAAAAACCAGACAGAGCTGGGCACAGGCAGTGAGACAGGGAGGAAGAAAAGCAGCCGCGGCCCAAGGGAGGGCTCACCTGGCAGCAAACAGGTGACAGCCACCTCCCGCTGTGGCCCCTCAGCTGGGCTAGGTCTGCTCGCGAGCGCTGCCCACTGCCACGTTGAGCTGACCCAGAGCTGCCTGCACAGCACTCTGCAAGCGTCAGCCAGAGGGGAAGGGGCGGCTGCAACCCGTGCTATTTCACTTTTTTGTCACCCTCCTCGGGGCGGGCTGGGGTCTCCTCTACTCCCCTCCCGCCCCCTCCCTCTCCATTGGCTGGGACCAGACGCTCCAAGGGAGCAGAGGCCTCAGGCCAGGCCCTGCAGGGTCTGCTCTGGCACTCTCGTGTCGTGTCGCTGATGTGTGCCATGTGTGGGCTCCCACGTGCGCTGCTATGTGTTTGGGGTAAAGGAACAAAGCAGGCCTTGTTGGCAGCCAGGTCTTCTCAAGTGGTGATTAACGAGCTGGTCACTGTGCCCTGACAGCAAGCTAGAACACATGAAGTGATTATGCTGCTCAGTAGGCTTCTGGGATAAGAGAGCACTTCTGCAAGCTTACTTTTCTATATATATGTAATTGTAGTACGGTGGTTGTTAATTCCAAGGAGTCTGGCGCTGAGGAAGATCTCCGGTATGGTTCTGTTAATTGTCCTTCAGCTTAACAGAATAAAGACTCCAACAAGATAAAACTGCTATACTGCTCACTCCTTCTGTCACTCCTCCATTTGGCTCATGTGTGTTTGATGCAGCTGCCTATTATTCAGGATGTAGACCTGCCCACAACTTTATCAGCCTCAAGCTAATAGCAGCCTACTTTCTGCTTCATTTTGTCATCTGTTTCTTCCCCCTCTTTTTCTCCTGTTTTTCCTCATGTTTCCCACTGCTTACAAATTCTCCTGTCTGATCTCCATGCAGCCTCCCCCTCTCCCGTTCCTTTAAGCCTATTTTATTTTCCCGGGGGCTTTTGCTTTTTCACTCTATCCAGAAGTAGAGGCAGAGCAACAATAGTCTACAAACGTAGGAAGAGAGGTCCTCCGCTTCTGTGCTGCCCTTGGCACTTATGCAGTTTATTCTGTATCCTTGCTGTTCAGTTCTGTGTTCCTGCTGTTTTGGGCTTGTCTGTTTGCTTGTCACACTGCCAGAGCTCTGGGAATGGGCCCAGCTAGCGAGGAGGCTGATACAGAGCTTGTTGCCTGTCAGCTTTGCTGACGCATTTTTGCCAGTGTATGCCCATTTGCCTACTTACAGCCTCCCTTTGGAGTTGAGGAGGCATGGAAGAAAAGGCAGTTTTCAGTTATTCCTTAAAACTGTTAACACATTCAGGAGATGTGAGAGCTAGTGCTTATGTGAAGGCTGGTCACTAGCCCAGCAGGATGGAGTGAGAAGTTGTATATAGCAGGGGGATCCACCTGCCCACATTCACCCTACAGAGGTATTCAGCTGATTGCTTCAGCAGCAAATCACCAAGCACAGACCAGTGTCAGTGACACTAGCCTCTGTTTGCCTGGCTCCTGCTGTTTCTCTCTTCTCCCACACATACATCTATGTGCAAGAGTAGAACTCAAGTGGGTAACACAGTTCCTGATTATGCAGCACCTACTGTGCTCTGTGTTTAGAGGCTCCTGGATTTCTATGTATAGAAGGTGCCAGGAGCTGTGTGATGTTGCTCTGGGGACTGTCCTCTGCCCTTGGTCTCCTGCTTCCCATTTTGTGGGTACTTTTTCTTGATTTGATGTCATGATGTAAGTGATCAGCTTGTGATTATGCTGTTAGCATGCAAAGCAGAAGCTTTTTGCAGTTTGCCAACTATATAGATGTGTGGACTGGATGTGCACATTCTTTTTCTTCACAGGCTAATCTTAGTCTAAAGTCGGAGTGTTTTCTTGGATTTTTATTTTGTTTGGTTCAGTTAGGTTTTGTTTTGTTGTATTTTTTTTTCGTAGGAGTGTTGCTATTTTTTTTCTGTCAGACTCTGCTCTGACAGAAAAAAATCTGAACTGTACCTACTTAGTCTCTTCATGCCTCTCATTCTGAAATTACAGGAAATTGCTTCCTGCTCTTGAAAATCAGGAGAAAATAGGATAGATTAGTTCAGTTGGAAGGGACTCACAGAGATTGTCAGTCCAACTGCCTGATCACTTCAGGGCAAACCAAAAGTGAAAGGGCATTATCCAAACGCCTCTTGAACATCAACAGGCACAGAGCATCAGTCACCTCACTATGAAGCCTAAAAGTATGTCCCCAAGGCCAAACTCTTAGCTATCTCTATTTAATTTTTTGTTTCTGCTTTAAACTTTGGGAGAGATATTTTACTGCAGGTCGGTACGGTGTTCTTAGGACCCTAATGCACAGTCAGTGTTGTGACTAAGTGACCTTGCCTGTGTACGCCTGTTCTTTCTCTCCTCGTTTTCTTTCCTTATTTTGTCTTTTTTGTCTTGCTGTTACCAGGCATTTTGTCTTGCTGTTACCAGGCATTCTGTCCCTCTCTGCAGATTACTATACAGATTACTATACTCTCCTATACAGAGTACATGGTGTTTTCAGTAGGGGTCACTAGCAGCAGTGCAAGTGAGAAAAAATTTTGGAGCCTGTGGGCTTGTTTCTCTGTACAGAGCAATATTCTTATGCTTATTGTGCTCATTGGAATTGACATTAGTAGTTACTGCTGTTGTGCTTTTTGTTTTGTTTCTTAAATTCTGTTGTTTTCTCTTCCTCAGAATTGAGTTTCTGCGACACCTGAGAAGCTTCTTCCAGATCATGTTTAAAATTGAAATGAAGTCCCCTGAAGAAGAATGCAAGGGCGGGGAGAAAGTCTTAATGACATGTGTTGGCACTGGATTTTCCAACCTTAGTAAAGCAATAAGATAAGAAGCTTATCTGCAAACTTTCCAAAATGAGATATCAGAAAACATTGCAAAAATTTGATAAAAAGTGTCTTCCCCTGTACTTATTCTGGCACCAGGAAAACCAGTGCAGAGGTACTCAATCTTACTTCATGTAAACAATAAAATTATTTCAGGCTGTTTAGACCTGTGTTCTTTTTGAAGATGCATTACTGCTGTGCATGAAATGACACATTTTGTGCACCTGCATCATTTTAAAAGAGGGATTATAGTGGATGACCACTTTTTGGATTGACAGGTGCTGGAAGTTCCTATCAGAATGTAAATTCTTACCCAATAAAAAGTTTTTGATAGATTCAGTGCAAACCTGATGAAGTTAATACTGAGCTCTTTACAGAAGGAAAGAGGTTAATGCTTGATTTCATATTATACTCAGTGTGGAATAAAACAAAACTGTGTTAGAAGGTGATATTCTTATAGAGCAAGTACCAGTGACTGTGCTACAATGATCTTAAAAATTCTATCCAGTGCCACTGAAGTGGGTATGACCTCTATAATATGAAAAGTTTTCATTGAACTGAAGAAGAACTTTGATTTTTTATTTTTTTTTTAATATAATATATTTGAACAGTGCTTTATGAACTACTGGAGGCCATACATCATTTTTGTACTGTATGCCTTTCTTTTTTTACAACCTATCTAAGCATATTTTGAAAATATTTTGTCCTGAACAAGGTTTTCTTCCTCTTCAGAAACCAATGAAGATTTTCTCAGACCTGTAAGATGGCACTTCAAATGATAAGTGGCTATTTTGAAGTGTTACGTGGAAAGAACAGTTTAGGGAAGTGTTGGAGGTCGGGCCATTTTTACCACTTAGTACCTTCCAAAACTTTTTTGCAGCAAATCCCAAGTAATTCAGGAAAAAGCTAATTAATATTCTTGAACTATTTTTTATTTTTCAAATTACTGCAGAAAAAAAGTCTCTGGGCAAAGAATAATTTCTTGCCTTGCTTCCCATTGTTACCTGCACAACAGAAAGCTGGAAACTCTCCAGATAAAAGTTATGCTAAATATGGGGACCCACTGATCCAAAAAATGAAATGTACAAAGGTGAGATGAGTAGTTACCGGAATGAATGTTTAAAGCCTATGTTTATTAAAGGTAAAATTTTACAGCACAGCTCAGATTTCTGAAATAAATCTAAATATACATTAGGAAGTACTGTCACAGCTTCAAAAGCAAAAAGCTGTATTCCAGTTAAACTTTGAAAGCTCTTAGCTTTTGAAATTGTGACAGCATTTCCAAATGTTCATTGTACCAAGCTAAGAAAGGGCAGTGTGTTACCCAGGTAGCAGTACTGCTAAGAGCCCAGGTACTCTTAGCAGTAAAGTAATTAGGTCATAAAATTACCCATGCTTAACTAAACCTCAGTGTTGAAGTTAGGCTGCTAAACCTCAGCCCTGCTGAGAGAAAACAACTAGATTGCATAGCTTCACAACAGACTGCTAGCTATGACTCAGAGTTGCTGGTTGCTTTACACAGAAAAACACGTATATAACAGGAAGAAGTCTTCCAGAACAGCCAGTCTCTGGAGAAACAGGAACAATTCCAAAAGAAGTTTAGCTAAGAGCTTCCTTAAAAATTATTTGATCTTTATGTTGTGTGAAAAATAGTTACGATATAAGTATACTATAGATAAGATCTGTTTGTTTACAGGCAGAATGGTGATTAACACCTGTTTTGACTATTCCCATCTGTTTTGGACTGATCCCATATGCAACGGGACAATGGGACAGGTCAATTTTACAGAAAATTGATTTCTAACAAAGAGACCATTCATGTTCTTTATCAACACAGACTTTGTGGAAAGGATATTATGAGGAGATACATTTTTAATCTCAGTCCATTGTGGTAGGTTTAAAAACCTTAGGACTTGAACTTGATCATCTGTATCAGAACAATTTTGTACTCCTTGAGCTATTTGTCAATCCAGTTTGTGCTTTTAGATAAACTATTCTGATGATACTTCTTCAGCTGTGATTGGAAAATTTTCTGCTTGCAGAACACCATAAGGATGGACCATAGGGAATATAGCTGTGGGAAGGAACTAGTTAATAGAAGTATTTTGTAACATGCATTTTAACTGCACAGGACAAGGTGAAGAAGCTCAGAGAAATGTTTTGACAGAAAAGTATTAGAGCAAGTCATTATGTGGAGAATCTTTTTCTTTCAACTTGTCTAACAGGAAAGGCTACTGCTGTTTGATGCAAAAACTATTTGAAAAATGTGATTTTTACATGGTATCCAATTCCATTTTTGTGATATGTATTGTTAAATGCTGTTCAGTTTCTGAGATGGATGGTAACTTTTCTGTATCTTCTGTGTTTACATGAGAAAATTCATGGTAAGTTGCTGTAGAACAGATTCTGGAGTGGCAGAGATTATGCTGAAGGTGAAATTGCTTCAGTCCCAGCCAGTGCACTTTTGAAGGTGTGTGGCTGGAAGCCAGTGCAGTAAATGTCTGGGAAAGCACACAGTGAATTGCAAGGCCAAAACAGTAGGTACATGACTATCCTGGGTAATATTTTCAAAACTGTGATTATGTTACTGCTAGAGCACAGATACTCTCTTTCTTCTTCCCTTACCTCACAGGTGATATTAGAGTCTAATGGATTTTGTTTCAAGCCACTGAGATGTATTTCTGCTGTTTGCAAGCTTTGACGTTCACTTCCCAGTTTTTCAGTCATGCCCTTGAGGCAGCAGCAGGAGGGAAAAAGGCAATAAGGAAAAGTACCAACCTGCAGAAGGCATAATTTTACATATAATCTTCTTGCTCTGTCTTTGATATTGTATGACCATCTCCGCACATTCGTTTTGCATGTCTGATAATGCATTTGTGTGCATTAAGAAGTGTATCATCAGCAGGTCAAGGGAGGTGATCCTCCCCTTTTTATTCTCTGTCCTGGTGTGGCAACATCTGGAATACTATGTCCAGGTAGGGAATTTCTAGAGAGAATTCAGGAGAGGGTTACAAAGATGAGTTGTAGCCTGGAGCATCTCTCTTAGGAGGGAAAACTGAGAGACTCAGGACTGTTCAGCCTGCAGAAAAGGATGGAAGACTTACTGTGAAGGGTAACATAGCACTGGAACAAGCTGTCCAAAGAATCTGTGGAGTCCCCTCTGGAGATACTTAAGACACTCCTGGAAGCTTTCCTGTGCAACCTACTGTAGGGAACAGTGTTTTAGCAGGGGAGTTGCACTCAGTGATCTCCAGAGGTCCCTCCCAACCCCTATGATTCTATCATTTCTACTTAGTCTGGAAACCAGGGAATACAGAATAAGACTACTACTGTGTCAAAGCAACCATAAACAAAAAAGAAAAGGAGGGAAGGGAAGGGCAAGGAGGAGGGTGAGGGGGAGGATAAGGGGGAGGGAAAGGGGAATGGGAAGGGGAAGGGACATCTTCTGTAGTTACTGTTTAGGTCCTAGTAAACCTGAAAGATGAAAAGGAAAAAAGACAGTCCTGCAAGGAATAGTGTGTGTGTTGGATTTTGCTGTGACATCATTGTACAGAATTGTGATGAAGTAAAGTCATGCACTCTGTTAGAGCATCACAATGCCCAAGCAGTAATTGCAGTTGATAACTTACGACATTACAGTAAGACAGGTTTGTTAGAATGATTGGTAGTATATCTGTAGCAGTAGATGTATGTATGTATGTATGTAAGTATGGGTGGTAATCTTTCTCCTGAAATTACTATATATATTCACCAAAATGAGTACCCTGACCTATTTTTCCTGTCTGCTATGGAATATCTGCAAGTTGGGTCTATGTCAAAATATGCAAAATATTGATTTATTTATTTTTTATGTTACCAAAGTTTAAGTAGAAAAGAGATTAGAAAAAAATCTTAAAGCTTGTTTTGTGTTTCAGCACTCGGAAGATGCCTGATTTTGTAGGGTTTCCTTAAATATTTGCATATGTGTTTGTATTTAGAAATGCCTCTACAGATTCAGAGTGTATCTGAGGGAAAAGGTTTCTGCTATGAAATGTTCTGGAGCATCAAATGTAAAAATCTATGTCATAATTCACAACGCAAGTATCTTATCCACTATTTTCACCTTGTTTTTTGTAACTTAAATTGTGTATGTGATGTACTTTCTGAGTAAACATCTCTTATAAATCAGAACTCAGTAAGGGAGCCTAGAATACGTAATTTGTTTGTTTGGAAATATGCTTGTCATGTTGTTAATAAAAATACTGTTTCTTAATCCTTGATGTCAATAGCAAATTTTCCCAAGAAACAGTACCAAGATCTTGTTCTAGTTTGTTCTAACGATGTACAGATTCAAAGTAAGGAAAAACTGATTTAAAAGGATCTGGATTTTTTCATGGTACATAGAACATCTATGAAGACCAGCCTACAGATCACAGTTTCTTAGCAACTTTTTACTCAACAGGAGAGTGACAGTCTAAAGCTACAACATCTGGGCCTGACCTTTTCACACGAAGACTGGCAGCTGCCTCAATAGTTTTTCTTCTTGATTTTCAGTTTCAAAGTAAAAATGAAGAATAAACTTTTTTTTTTTAGAATTCAGAATAGTTCCACTGGAAGGGAAATGCAAAGATCGTCAAGACTTTTGAGCCCTGACAGGCATAGGAAGGCTGCTCCAGTGTTTGACTACCCTCACATAAGAAATTTCCCCTAATGACCTTCCCCAGGCAGCTCTGTGCCATTCCTGTTCTGCCTTTGGTTCCCAGAAGCAGAGCTGGCACCTCCTTCATGGAGCTGCAGGGAGCGCTGAGGTACCTCTCATTCTCCAGGCTGGGCAGTGCAAGTGCCCTCGGCCCCTCTCACAGAGCGTACCTTCCTGCCCTGTTACCAGCTGTGCTGCCCCCCATCTTAAGATGCTTTCAGGTATCTTAATATCATTTTTATGTTTTGGACCCAAGAAGTGCACGCAACGTTTGAGGTGAGGCTAAAGCAGTGCTAAATATAGGAGAATTACTTCTCACCATCTGGCTACACTGTGTTTAATGCATCCCCAAATGTAATTTTGCTCCCTTGGTGCCGAGGTGCACTGCTGGCTTATGCTGAACCCAGTGCCATCAGCAGCCTCAAGACCCACGTCCCTTCTTGGTGATCTTCCTGCTCCAGCCACTCAACTGACAGTCAATGCCTGTGTCTGACCCTGATTCATCTGATATGCAGTACCGTTCAGCCACTTCGTCATCCACCACAGCATGAACTTGTTCATCTCATAGTATAACAATCTGTCTAGAGTTATATTGTGAGAGATGACATCAAAAGCCTTACTAAAATCCAATTACATCCACTGCTTTCCCTTTATCCACTTATTGGGTGACCTTTTCAGAAAAGGAGATGAAATTACAAAGCAGGACTTTTCTTTGATGAATCCATGTTGACCATGCCTGAGAAGAGAAAGCTCTTCTTTAACTGATCTTCAATGTCCTGTAGAATTATCTTCTCTGTAACTTGTCTTGGCTCTGAGTTTAAACAAGAAGTCTTATTTTGGCTTGTAGATATAAAAAAACATCACAAGTAGATGGCTTTAAGACTTGAAATTTAGAGGTAAGAGGTGTTCATGAAAAGATGTAACAAGCAGCTAAAGGAACTAGAGAATCCTATTAACTGCTTTTTCTATCTCTCCAGACCTGTAGGTTTAAGCAAAAAGAGTTGAGCTATCCGTTCAGAAACACCTGAGTAAATTTTACTGTGTAGAATTTTATGTGTTTAGGCAATGGCATTTTCTCCAATGACGCAACTTTCAGAGATCTGCTACGAAAGAATTTGACTGAAAATTTTGTTTTCACATCTATTCTCTCGTCAGTAAAATCCTTAGTTTTTCCTCCAACTTATGTCTTCCCCAGGCAAGAACAATATTTTTAATTAATGAACTATTTCAGTGGTTTCCCTGAGGCATTTGGTATATAGATATAAATAGGTCTATTGCTGATCTTCATGTAATGAAATTCCTGGCTTTATAGATTTATCCTTCTGTTTCAAAGTCTGCATTTTGGAGAAATGTTTTTGTGCCTGATGTAGATGAAAATGAAGTGGCTTGCATTCCACAGGGAGCTGAACTAGAAAATCCTGAGATCTACCGATTCTCAGTCTGTGCAATATTTTCTTCACTTTATGACCAGTACAAACAGATTGTGTCTCTACAAGCCTAAATCTCCCTGGCTTATTTCTGCTCTTACACTGCTTTGGTCTTGCTTCTTTCTTGGTTGGTTGGTTCGATTTGGTTTATTCATAGGATTTCTTTGTGTATCTTTGTCCATATTAGATTCTTTTTTAGACTAAACCCTGCTGCTTTTACTTGAGAAGGATTTCCTCCATGGTACATCCTACGTGCTATCTGCTATCTTTCTCTATTAGACTGTTCTTCCTGCTTCTTTTACCTCCATGGCTGTTTCTCCATCACACAAGCTGGAAAAACAGCCTCCACAATGCCATTGTGGGGTTTTGAGTTGCTGGACAGAACTCCTCTTGGCACTTCCATGGATGTCTCTGCAGGCTGTCTCTCTGGCCACTCACCCAGCTGGTATACCCCTCTTTTGTCCAGCAATTAAATTCTAAAAATGCTGTTCACTGATCTGCTTCACTGCAGAGACTTTAATTCAGGGTTTATAAAATGGAAAAGCTACTAAATACATTGAGTTGTGTATGGTTAAACGTATCTGATGTGGAAACCAAGGGTTCTCCTCATCTCTTCCATCTCAGAAATCTCCTTGCAAGCTTGTCATCTTGAAGTAAAGAGAGCTTAGAACAAAGAATGCATTGTTAATTACAGAGTCTGGCTCTCCTGTATGTTAGTATGTTCTTCCTCTTTCAAAAGAAATTATAAGGTGCAGAAGGATCTCCAGTCTTAAGCAGAAAAACTGAGACAAGGCATTTCCATTACACAGATTTTATAATTTTGTTCTAGCATTTAATTGCTTACTGTTTAAAAAGAAGTACGTATTTCATTTGGTCAGTTCTTATAATGCTAGAGAATGCTTGGATCCCTTATGTTTCCACTCCATGAATGGCCTCAAAGTTAAAATATTTCTGGTTGGGTATCAGAAAACCTTATCAGAAAAAACGAGGAAAAATGAGTCGTAGATGAATCTCCTGAGATTTAAAGTGGAACAGAAAAGCAAACTACCAATTAGCAATAATCAAAGATTTCTTTCAGGCTATCACTAAGATGTGTAGTCTCCTTTAAAAGCAGTGCCACATCACACTACTAAACTGACACTGGGCGTAGTAAGTCCAGGAGCTACAGGTTGCACAAGAGATAATCTTGAAATCTAGCTCACTTACTTAGCTTACTGAGATGAAAGACTCAGTTCTTTTGGGACCCACTGTGAAGAAAGCATACCTAGGGCTGTGTTTCCTGAGCAGTGTTGTGGGGTTTTCTCTCATTAGCACTATGTCTTCATTAAGGTACATACCACTGCTATTTGAAACACTATTTCCTATAGAGAAGAAATATTGGCTTATGAGTAGGAATTCTGGGGACCAACATAACTTTTCAGCTCTTTACTTTTGAAAGGAAGCAAGGCAGGAATATGAATTAGGAAGAATTTAAAAAAAAAAAAAGGAAAAAAGGAAAAAAAAAGGAAAAAAAAGTCACAAAGATACAAAACACACAATGAAATAAAAGAACATAAGTGTTCTGCTGCTTCCAGTATCTCCTTGTATTTAAAATAATTAAAACTACTTTAGAATATTGCTGCAACATTTTGTAGTGATTAAAAATAATTTGCAGCATTTGGTAGAATATTTTCACAGCACTTGTTCATCATAAACCAAGAAATGCTGATGGTAAGGATTTCAGTAGCTATGTCTCAACCACCCTCCTCAGGACAACCCACTTCTGCTAGTGTGTTCTGCCAAATATTGAGCTCAGCAAGCTGTGAGAGTGAATAATACGTTAGTTTCACTTTTGAGGGGAAGAAGAAAAAGCACGTTTCCAAGTAAAAGCAGCCTTCCTGGCAATCTTTTCAGCTTGCTTCCTCTATCATTAAGTAAACAATAGGCCCATAGAATATCTGTTACTGTCTGCATCATCTTTTCTACACAAACTGACTCACGTTTTCACAATTGTAATGGCATATTCTTTCTACTTATCAAAAATGCCTCCAACCATATTGCTGGGCTTTCCATTACCGTCCGACTCAGTTATGCAGTAGCAGGGGATGCAGGACATCAGAAATCCAGAATATGACAGGATCAGTTCAGAGGGGACAGCTCTCCCCTGGGGGACATTGTGTGTCCCAGCTCCTGCCCTGGGAAGAAAGGTGCCCCAACACGTTTCTGTGGCTAATCTGGTCCAGGGAGCACCTGGCCCAATGCTGCTCCACACTGCATATGGCATTCAACACACAGCAAAAGCAGCTTTCCTTAATTTCTGTGGACAAGGATTACTTCTGTTCTTCCAAGCAATTAGGAGAACACATGAAATTGGTTTGGTCCTTCACACAAGCTCCACTGTGGAAATTATGTATTTGGAAAATGCTGCCTGTAATGATCAAGTAGAGCTGAGTGCTGCCTCTGCTTCTATATCTCATATGCAGCTACCCCAGCAGATATTTGATAATCCCTCATAATCACAGAATAATGGAATGGCTTGAGTAGGAAGGGACATTGAAGTTCACTCAGTCCCTAAATATTGCCATGGGCAGGACTCCCACCCACTAGATCAGGTTGCCCTGGGCCCCATTCAGCCTGGCCTTGAACACCTCCAGGGATGGGGCATTATCCACAGCTTCTCTGGGCAGCCTGTGCCAGTGCTTCATTGCCCTCTGAGTAAAGAATATCCTCCTAACAGCTGAACTAAATCTCACCTCTTTGAGTTTAAAATAATTTCCCCTTGTCCTATCACTATCAGATGATGTAAAAGTAGTCTCTGTTTAAGGTCTGCAATGAGATTTCCTCCGATGACACATCGGGAAGCCCAGCAGCCAGGGGGAAGTGCCCCTGCCTCTAGGCAAAATCCTATGCTTTGTGTGCATGTCTCATGCAATGGAATACTTGTCAGAACTGCTCATTCAAAAATCCTCCATCCTCCAAGAAATGGAATTTGTAGAAGCAATTTCTGGATCCAGAAGTGCCTTTCCTGAGAGCTTGCACATGTGCCTCATTTCTATTATACTACAAAAAGTAGAATGAGGAACCAGTGCTTTTCAGTGCAATAGCAGCTGGGTGCCATTCTTTGGAAATGAGAAACGAAAACTAATGAATGCTGATTTGTAACTTTAATTACAAACAAAAATAAATAAATAAAACAGCAGCCAGTTGGCTGGAGATCAAGTCTAAAGCAGAAGGAAAAGAAGAGGGACAGAGTTTGCTGTTGTTTGTACCAAAAAACTCCAGAAAAGCAAGGAAAGTTAATAATTAAAAGTATGCAGAGCCTTATGCCACAGTTGACTAGTTAAAGCAGGGCACGCTGGACGTGAGCTAGCAGAGTGCTCTCCCATCCCAGAAAGCCCACTATATCCCAGGCTGCATCAAAGGAAGCATGGCCAGCAGGTCAGTAGTGGGATCCTGCCCCACTACTCTGTGCTAGTGATGCCCCACCTAGAGAACTGCATCCGGTATGTGGAGTCCTCAGGACAGGAGAGACATAGACCTGTTGGAGCGTGTCCAGAGGAGGGCCATAAAAATGATACAAGAGATCGAGTAACTCCTTCAGGAGGCGAGGCTGAGAGAGCTGGGGCTGTTCAGCCTGGAGAAGAAAAGGCTCTGGGAAGACCTGCTAGCAGCCTTCCACTACCTAAAGGGGGCAATAAGAAAGAAGACAACAGAATCTTTAGCAAGTTCTGTGTGATAGGACAAGGGGAAACTGCTTCAAACTAAAAGAAGGGAGATATAGACTGGATATCAGGAAAAGAATAGCAAGGGACTGGAATGAGTTGCCCTGAGAGGTGGTACACGCTCTGCCCTTGAAGACATTCAAGGTCAGGCTGGATGGGGCTCTGGGCAACCTGATTTAGCTGTAGATGTAGTTAACTGCAGGAGAGTTAGACTAGATGACCTTCAAAAGCCTCTTCCAACTCAAACAGTTCTGTGATCCTACAAGTCTGTTCCAGCAGTGAGTAGGGGAGCAGACCTTCCTCCTTTAAACTGGCTTGCCCAGGTCAATGGCTGTGCACCTTTCTGAATCCAGAGAACACAACACCCAGACCCACAGTGGTAAAGAGTGTTGGAGCATCAACTCCTTTCAAAGATTAGAAGCCCCCTCACTGACTGCCAGCATCCTACCTGCTCCATTTAGATGTCACAGGCACTTCCATAGACATTAAAACCAAGGTAGATACAGTGGGTTATGTCTCTGAAATGTAACAGAAGCTCACATAAGCTAGGATTTTTACAACGTCTGACTTTCTCCTCATTACCTTCCCTCTGTGCCATTCTTTATTGTCTGATGGTGTCCAGTGAGTGGGTGAGAACATAATATACCACAGAACTTGTGGAAATTTAACACCTGTTCTTCTGCCTGCCTTAAATGAAACTGGCAAAAAAATTCAAAAGGAAAACACCTATGTTAAAGATGTTTAATTTTTGTGCAATTTATTTTTACTCTAAAATGTTTTGATGTTGCAGTTTGTCACAGTATGTGCATTTGATACCAACCCTGATTTCTAGACACCTTCCACACTGATCTAATTTTTCAGAAATATTGATAAAGCAAAGCATCTCATAAAGAGTGAGTGATTGTTACTCAGCACTTGTGAAAAATCAGCACTTTATTTCAAGTTGAAATAAATTTCTGAATTTAAATTAAATTATGTGCATTGTTGTTTGTTGTTTTTGTTTGTTTGTTTGTTTGTTTGTTTTTTCCAGGACAGTGAACCCAACTTGCTATTGCCTTGTACTTGCAACTAGATGTAATACTGAGAACAAAGAAAAGTGAAATTGGGTAGTTTTGCTCTGCTAATGCTAAGATGGGAGCATCAAGTAGAAAAATCAATTATCTGAAATCAAATTACATGTTTTACCTTGAACTTGCTGCAAGCAATTTAAAGAAATTTAGAAATAGTTCATGAATGGTTGTTGTCCATATAATTGTGCTTATATTAAAGGTTCTTGATTTTCAAGGTATCTGGTGGTTGATATGGAAACCGTAGGCAGTTAGGAAAAAGTACAAGATGAACCTGATTCAGTTTTATGACTTCAACTTTCATATGGCACTGAGGCAGCCTAGTTATTGTATCTTATACACAGAACTTAAAAGCAAAAAGAAACCAAAGAAAAACAAAAAGCAAAACAAAACAAAACAAAACAAAAAACAGGGATAAAAAATAATAGTTTGATCTCTCCTAAGAGAAAATTCCACAACTTCAATAGTAAACAGTGGGAGAATTTAGTTATCCTCACTATCACCAGTTCATCTGATTGCCTTTTATCCCTTTAATTTCTAGATGTATGATATTCACATCCTGTTACACTGGTGAAAACAGATTAAATTACAGAAACAGATTAAATAATAATAAAAACAGGATGAGAAATTACTATTTGGCTGAAATGAAGTTATATAAACAGAAGCTTTTGGAGTTTCCTGACTTTCACAGGTAAGTGCTGCCAAGAAAGTCCAGGAAGCTTAACATTCAGTAATAATGCAAAGCAAAAGAATCTTATTATAGATTCAGTTTGCTGAATTTTAAAACCAGATCTAATGAGTTAGTAAACATTTAAGTTCTAGAAGCCTTAATTTCCAGAATAGTTGAGAAGTTCCCACTTAATTGCCATTAGATATCTTGTAATATGAAAAATATCTAAAACATGTACATATGTGAAAGTATCTGTTTCAAATAACAGATTTATTTTCCACAAACTGATCAAAGTCCACTTGAGTCATTATGCACTCCTGAGCACTGTGCAGGATGAGAATATATGTACTTAACGTCTGAAAGAAGAAAATGTAGTTTTTAAAAGGAAAGTGGGCTGTTTTCCATGTTTGAGCAGTGTAAAAACATTTAAGGTAATTCTGCTTGGATATATTAAAAAAGAAAAAAATCCCAAACCTCCAAACCTGGTTCACCACAATTATATTACAGGAGGTTTGCAAATTAGTAGCCACTGTTTCTTCCAAGAAATATTCAAGTGAGAAATTCTATTAGTATTAATTTTTTTCCTGGTTGTAAGTAGACCCCAAAAGGCACAACTTTAGTTCTTCACTGTTATAAGTACATCCTATTTCTATAACCAAAACACAAATAAAATCACATCTCATTGTGCTAAGCACTAGTTAAATACAGAGGATATCCCACTAAAAAGATAGGATAGTATTGGGAGAACAAAACAAAACAAAAGTTAACTCTACACAAGCTGAACTTGATTAGGAAGTAAAGTGAGTCTGTACAACTCAATGGAGACCTACTGTGATGGGCTAGAGAAGAATCTGTGTCGCAGTCACCAGGAGTTTTAACTGCAGATCCACTGAGAACACTGCACTGGTGTTTGCACTGTCTGTGTCTTCTCCTTCAACTCAGACTGTAGTTTTAATAATTCAATTTTATTTTGTTCTGTGCACAGATTTTGTTGAGGAACCTCAGACTTTTCCCACTGACGCGTTTTCTCACTGTACTGTGCTGCATATGTTATCTGTTCTCCCTGGCACTAAGCAAAATTCTGAGTGTCACGGTGACAATATTCGTAGTACCTTTCAATGCTTTTCATAACAAGCCACTTCCTATCAGTGAACTCTATTTCAAAATTCATTTTCAGAAAGTTCTATAGATAGCACGATTGCTTGCCACTGCCTGCCTGCCTCCTTTTTACATCCACACAACTCTTGGCAGCTTGCGATGTTTTATCCTATAATGGATATAGGAGTCTCTTAAAAGGAGTCCCCAAGCTATTGCTAAATTGTGACTCAGCTGATTTGGCATTAAATGCTTTTACTTGAATTCAGAGCAGACCAACCTTTGCAGAGCCACACGGCTTCCAGGATTCAGTGGGCTGGGACCATTAATAAAGACACAGAGATGCTGTCCATGGTGTGGACATCGCTTTTCACAACAAGCAATCAGCTTCATTAAAGATGAATTAAAAAATTATGTGGTCTATTTGCATGAAACCTGACAGAAGCTATCAAAAACAACAATAGCAAAATAATTCAATTTGAAAGAAACACATGAAAATGTTCTGCACTACATTTGTTTCATCTGTGTATATACCATCAGGGCACAGTCAGCAATATGGAAACAGCCCTATGTCACCTTCTTTTGATCCATGATTTATTGCCACTGCACATCCCGCACACACCAGTCCTTCCTACAAAATAGAAATCTGTCAGGTGAAGCACTTTTCCTGAGTAGAGTAGGCTATGAAGTGAACTTCTTTGCTGCCTTCTGCTCATTCCATTTAGGGATTTCTGGAGGAAATCCCGGTGAGCTGCTGGAAAGCTGCAGCTCTCTGCTAGTTCGTAGAACGCTACAGAAGGGAAATGGGGCAGTTACAGACACATAGGAAGGAGGAGGGAGCATTATTTAATTTTCTTTGTTCTGTCTTAAGGAAGATCTTGTACTGCTTAGTCATTGTAGCATTTAAGAGCATTCCAGGTAGTCAATGGTGTGAACTGATGCCTGTTCTTGTGTGGTTTTTTTAATTATTATTATTTTTTCTCTGGGATTGTTGTATATTGCTGTGCTTTTTACCTGATTGAGAATACAAGACTGTTAGAGAGGGAAGTGCCAAAGCAGTGCATCATCCACCAGTGGGTAAGGTAGTATTTAGTGTTGGGTGAATTGCATTTTGCATGCTTAAGGATATGAATATGTAAGGATATTCAAAAGTAGACTTTGCAGAAAAGTATTACGACATTTTTCTAGGAGCTCCCTACCACACCTCACTTATCTAGACAATGCTTAGAAGAGGACAAAATTGGGCATACTACTAGGATGGCTTTTTTCTTTCTTTCTTTCTTTTTTTTTTTTCCCCTGGAAGTATTCACTCATATTACTCAAATAAATAGCTTTCAGATAATGACTATGAATACTGAACAAGTTTCTTCTAAGAGTGCTCTTCATGCTCTGAAAAAAAAAAAAAAAAAAAAAAAAAAAAAAAAAAAAAAAGAAACATATTTCTGACTAAATGTTTCTCAAACAGGCTAGACCTACCCACATAGGGCAAGGAAAACCATTACAACTTACATGCTCATCTTAAAGCATTTTACATCCTGAAAGATTTCTAAAGAAGGAAAAATGAAATGTACACAGTCTGCCTCCATAGATTCGACTTAACTGAGTATCTTTTCAAGCCTTGTTCTAATTCATGAAGTTTTTGCAAAGAATCCTCACATTGTCCTGAATAAACAATGAACATTTTATTTATTTTCAGCTGAAAATGACAAATCTAGTTCCAGTTTTGAGAGTTTTTTAAGTAGTTGCAATAAAACTGTTTTGACCATGTTTATCTTTTGAATATGAAAATGAAACAACGTCTATTTCCTTGTCTGCTTTCTAACTTCAGATCTTGGAACACGTAATTGTGAAGAAAGTAAAACCAAGTCTCTTGCAAAGATAGCAAGCTCTGTAACTTGCTTTAGAAGCAGACTAATTCTGAAGGGGAATTATTACTGTAAAAATAAACATTTCATATGTAATTTGTGGTATTTGTGTCCATTACTTGGGGATTTATTTAATAAGCTTCTCACCCAGAGCATTTTACATATCTATTTAGTTTAGAATTCTGTTAATATGTCCGTGTCAGTAGACACTACACATATTTCTGTTTGACTTACTTAATATCAAAAAGTGGAACCAAAGTTGTAAACAGGATGAAGCTAAATGGTATTTCACTCTTTTTAAAAGTAAGTTGCCACACATCACAGGCTGACATAATTGTACCAAAGTGTATTAACGCACAAAGGTATGTGAAGTATATACAGTTGTTTAGCAAAGACAAAAGGAAAGGGAGATGCTTGAATAAGATGGAAATTTGAGATGCTGTGTTTCTGGTGAAGATGCCTTTGAAAGGGCTTGCTAAAAGTGAAGAGTTCAAAGTAACATGCAACCCTGAATTGACTGCAGGAAAAAAAAAATAAAAATTCAGAGAATAGTTTTTCTTTCTTTCTAGAATATGCTACATTGTATTTTATTAAAACAGAAGACAAACAAGAGTGAAAATGCTTATTGTCATTAGATAAGCTGTAATGTTGGGAGTCCTAACATAGGTGGGTCTTCAACAATCTGTCAACTGATTATGTGATCTATCAGCAGAGAATTTGGAAGGTTTTGATGGTCTAACCAAGCCTGCCACTACTAACATGTTGAAACTTAGTAAACTTAATCATTTATTTCCCATCCACTTTTGTAAAATTCTTTGCATTTTCAATGTTCTATCAAAATTGACCTTGATGAGTAGTTGTGTGGGTATGCACTGATGCACAACCAACATGTAACTCTCCTAAATTTTTCATTCTGGATACCAGTGCTCATGATATTTGGGAGGCAGTGATACATTTTGAAGTTTGTTCCTTCCTGTCTGTCAGAAGCATTCAGAATGACAGCAATAGATGCTTGTATGATTTTTCCATGCTGCAGCCAGGAACAAGAGAAAGGCATTAGAAATGAAAAGCAAACTTTTACAAAATATATTACCACAGAGACTTTCAGTGAGATCAGGAGCTGTACATACTAGGAGGAAAACAAG
The DNA here is from genome assembly GCF_019232065.1 of Centrocercus urophasianus. Taxonomy (NCBI): domain Eukaryota; kingdom Metazoa; phylum Chordata; class Aves; order Galliformes; family Phasianidae; genus Centrocercus; species Centrocercus urophasianus. Next base: position 128,868 of record NW_024884833.1, read on the forward strand.
ATTTAATCACTTCTAATCCACAACCACCAAGTATCCTGTAAATTGCATATTTAAAGAAATCAAATATGCAAAGTAATGTGAACACTGAGTTAAAATCCAGTTCTGAATTTCCCCTGATTTCTGTAAGATGATGCTACATGACATAGGCAACAATTTTCTTCCGCTTAAGAGCAAATAATATATATCAGAGATGACAGTGGTAAGTTCATCCTTAAAGAGCAGCATCTTCTTTGACAGTTCGACATTATGTTGGCAGGTAGGTAACGGCTTGCTTTGGAGTGAAGAGCACATGTCTGCTGGTGGATTTGAGTCACCATTATCTCTGATCAAATTGTCAGTTCTCTGCCACCCCTTCTCCTCCCAACTGTTTTCTGTGAGAGGACTTCAAGTTCCTGTGGATCAAATCCTCTGGTGCTGGCTTCCTTCTACTTCTATCCCGAACTCATCACTGACACTCACTGACACTCTGTCCTGCCTGCTTGCCCCAGCAGACAGCCTGGAGCTGCACCAGCCGACCCCAGAGCTGAGAAGCAGTACCAAGCACATTCGCTTCGCGTGGGTAAGACACTAAGGTACAAACTAACTGCGCAAGTTACAGAAAACATTTTAAAAGCCACTTTTTTTTTTTTTTTTTTTTTTTCCGAAGTTGTACTTTTTACTGTGAGCTAAGACAGAAACAGCGGGCACAGACACCGCC